>NC_133107.1:40447958-40728305 GCF_022965805.1 Primulina eburnea | reverse complement strand
CAGAATCTGCGGTCTCAAATCTGCAACATCTGGCACGACAAGACGGTTATTCACGTACAAAACATGATCACGCACCTGGTATTCTGATATGTGTCCTACTCTGACCATTTGAATCGATCTCTGCACATTCTGATCTCTTCTCTGTGCTTCTTTGATTCTCATAATCAAATCAGGCTCAACTTGGATCGTAGCAAGTCGTAGTGGCTTACTATCTGTATCAAATTCTAATCCAAACAAGTAGCAATTTTCAACTGAATTGTTAACACCTATAGTCGACAAGGACAACGAACATACCTTTCGACTTAAGGCATCTGCTGCTGCATTTGACTTCCCTGGATAATATTTGATTTCGCAATAAAAGTCTTTCAGTAAATCAAGCCATCTACGCTGCCTCATATTCAATTCTGACTGAGAAAATAGGTACTTCAGGCTCTTGTGATCGGAGAAAATCTCAAATTTCTCGCCGTAGAGATAGTGACGCCAAATCTTCAATGCAAAAACGATAGCCGTCAATTCTAGATCATGAATGGGGTATCGAACTTCATGTGGCTTCAATTGTCTCGAGGCGTATGCGATCACATGACCCCGTTGCATAAGAACACATCCCAACCCTCTATGAGAGGCATCACAATATACAACGAAATCACCAGTACCTGAAGGTATCATCAATACTGGTGCACTGGTCAGTCTTTTCTTCAACTCTAGAAAGCTAGACTCGTACTCCTCTGACCATACAAATGGTGCATTATTTTGTGTCAACTGTGTGATGGGTTTTGCAATACTGGAGAAATCTTGGATGAATCGTCTATAGTATCCTGCTAGACCCATGAAACTGCGTATTTCTGGCACAGAAGTTGGTCTTGACCAACTGATCACAGCTTCCACTTTACTCGGATCTACAGAAATACCATCTCCCGATATGATGTGCCCCAAGAAGACAACTCGATTCAACCAAAACTCACACTTTGACAATTTAGCATACATTCTCTCATTTCTCAGTGTCTGCAACACAATTCTGAGATGCTCTGCATGCTCATTTCTATTTTTCGAATACACCAGAATGTCATCGATAAACACGATCACAAAATCATCCAAATACCTCTGAAAAACTTGATTCATCAATCCCATAAATACTGCTGGAACATTTGTCAACCCAAAAGGCATGACAATGAATTTGTAATGTCCATACCTGGTTCGAAATGCTGTCTTTGGTATGTCTACATCTAGAACTCTGAGCTGATGATATCCGGATCGCAAATCAATCTTAGAATAAACAGATGATCCCTGCAATTGATCAAATAAATCATCGATCCTAGGCAATGGATATTTATTCTTGATCGTTGCCTTATTCAGTTGCCTGTAATCGATACACAACCGCATTGATCCATCTTTCTTTCTTACAAACAGCACTGGTGCTCCCCAAGGAGATACACTGGGTCTAATATATCCCTTGGCTAACAGATCTTCCAACTGTGCTTTCAATTCTTTCAGTTCGATGGGTGCCATCCTACACGGAGCTCTCGAGATAGGGACAGTACCTGACACAAGATCAATACTAAAATCTACCTCTCGAATCGGAGGTAATCCTGGTATATCATCTGGAAAAATATCTGCAAACTACCGTACTACTGGTATATCTGCCAATGTCGGGCTTGCTTTCTGCATATCTACAGCATAAACAAGAAACCCATCCGCTCCTTTTTGCAACAATCTATTCATAGTTAGAGCCGAAATCAAGGGAATCCGAGATCTGGAACCCTTCCCGTAGAATTTCCAATTGTCTGTCATCTCGGGTCTGAATCTGACAATCTTGTGAAAACAGTCTACGGTGGCTCTGTACTTAGTTAACATGTCAATTCCAACAATGCAATCAAAATCAGCTAAACCAAGTACTATACAATCTAGGTCAATTTCGTGCCCCTCAAACTGTAACATGCAATGTCTAACGGTAGTCACAGATATCAATCCACTTCCCAACGGAGAAGTAATAGACACAACATCCAACAAAGACTCAACAGGCAAAGAATGCAACAATGCAAATCATTCTGAAATGAATGTATGCGATGCACCTGTATCTATCAATATATAAGCAGGATAACCATAAAGGTAACAGTTACCCGCAATGACTTCGTCTGGCAAATCTTGTGCCTGCTCCTCTGTCAACGCAAACACTTGAGCCTGTTGCCTCGGAGGTTGACTCACAGTCTGACTACCTTTGGCTCTGGGTTGAGTCTGTGCCGGTGGAGGTTGAAAAGAATGAACCGATGATGCCTGCCGTTCAAACTGAGGTACTGAACCGGATTCTCGTCCACTCTGGGCTGGCTGTACACTCCTCTATGGACAAACTTTGGAAAAATGCCCCGGTTGCCTACAAATGTTGCATCGGCCTGTGACTCCTGGCACTGTTCAGTCGCATGCTTTCCTCCACAGGAACTGCAATAAACACCTGTATACCTTGAACTTTGATCAAAACCAATCTGTCTTGATCCACTGGAGCTTGAAGAGCTGCTCCCAGGTCTTTTAAACTGTTTCCCCTTCGCCTTCAGCTGTTCCTTTCTGCCACTGCTACTACCGCCGCTTTCAAATCTAGGAGGAAGAGGTTGCACTGAAGGCTGCGGTGGTCTTGGTACAGGAGCAACATACGGAGCACTCCGCTGTCTTATCAATCCTTCTTCTGCTCCTTTGGCCCGATTTAACGCATCTGCGAAATTATTCGGTCTCCCCGTGTTTATCAACGTAAAGTTATCTGGGTTCAGGCCATTTATAAATTAATCCGCCATAGCCTCGTCATTTCCTGAAACATGAGGTGCGAAACGAAGCAACAAAGAAAACTTGGCAACATACTCTTCAATGTTCAAAGCCCCTTGCCTCAGATTGGCAAATTCAGCACCTTTATCTTTACGATAGGAGAAGGGAAAGAAACGCAGATAGAATTCCGTCTTGAACACTTTCCATGTAATCTCTGTACCACGTTGCCTCAGATATTTCAAAACACCTTTTGAAAACCCTAGTCGTCATCACCGTCGCCAGATTCCAGCCAACTTACCAAATTTTTTTTTTTTTTAAATGTTGGGGCTGTTCGGGCAACCCTTGCTGCCCGTTTCGGGCAGCCCCTCAGGCAGCCCAAGCTGCCCGAAATGGGCAGCAACTTGCTACCCAAAACCCGCCCCAATCCGGCCTTGAATTCGTTGCAAAATTTTGTTCTCATGCGGTTAGAAATCAATCTCAACATAATATCTTGTAATTGCTACACAAAATCGTAACCATAGCTCTGATACCACTTGAAAGGAGATCGGTTACGGTGACCGGAAGCGCAACGGAAGTTTAAAATTTTAATTTTCATCAAGAAATTTCGGCCACCTAGTGAAAGTGTGTAGCAAATACAATAAAACACAAAATGACATTCATAGTGTGTTAAGAAATGTACCTATCAATCACAAGGATTGATGTATGGCTCCAACTAAGGTGTAAACACCTTAGCTCTTCAATGGTAGAAACTATCTACAAGCTCTCCTTGTTCTTGAATCTTTCCTTCAAATTAGGCCCACCACCAACTAGCTAGAACCACTCAAATTTTGCACTAGAAAAATTAGAGCATTTTTCTTTGAGAAGTGTAGTGTTTCTTCAACAATTGAAGAACAAAAAAATTGGAGAGGATGAATAGTATTTTCGGCCACTATTCATGCTAGGAGAGAAGGAGAGACATTTTTTTGGTTGTGGGAAAAGTTAAAGTAAAAAAGTTGCATGCCAAGCTTTGGTTATACAAAAAGTTGTCTCCCAACCTTTCACCTCCCTTGCATGCCTTTCTATTTGGGTTTGTAACAATTACAAAGCCCATGGACTTTTATTTAAATTGTCTCAAACCCATTTGAGCCCAATTAGACTTTACTTGATTTTACTCAAGCCCACTAGTTAAATAATTATTTTTAATTGGGCTCTACAAGACCCAATATTGTTTAATTAATTCAACACTTGAATTAATTTAATTATTTGGACTCTACTAGTCCCACTAGTGTTTAATTAGTTCAACACTCGAATTAATTTAATTTAGTCCATAATAATGTTTATGAAAATCACAATTTTCAAATACATTATTTGTTTGGCCAACTTTTAATTTAGGAACACTTCCATAAATTAAAATTTACATTTCTCTCATAGAAGTCATACTTCTATTTTTCCTTTATGCTTATAAACTCATTTATAAGTCGTTCAACACATTGAACTAATTTCTCCTTTATAGAAGTCATACTTCTAATTTTTCTTTACGCTTATAAACACATTTATAAGCCGTTCAACACATTGAACTATTTTACTTCTCATCGGGATTTACAAAGCTAGTACTTGTGTGGCCCTCAATGGTTCATTGATACAACTAGCCGTGGGTTCACATCTCCATGTGATTCGGACTAAACATGTCCTTATTCGAGCATACCTCAATTGCTCCATTCCTACTTATCAACTCCTTGATAGTAAGAACGTCTGAACTCAAGTCTGATAGTACCCAACCAATCACGTTAAACGCCTAGCAGCATCGCTTACGTGATTCTCTAGGTATCACATGATAGTGCCTGCAAGAACCATTCAATTATGGTTAGCGTACAGTACGGTCCCTTCAACTCATATATCCCGATCGATTCGACAACTATTGGTTTATCGAGAGTTGTCAATGAATCGATACTATGTGTCATGTTGTGGTTGCATCGATGGTGTAATCTATGAAACCCCTTTCATAATTACCACCATACTCTGATCAGAGATTTCAACCCACACATACATGAAAAACACATAGGATATCCATACCCGTAGGTAAGCGGTGAATCCCCGGCTACAATGCATCGACTCCTATATGTTTCGCCGTAACACCCAACCTTGCCACCTGATTACCCCACAAGAGTCGGTAAACAAGTCAAAGTGAAACGCTAGCACATAGAGTCTCAATGTTGTCCCGGGTCATAAGGACTAATGGTGTACAACCATAAACTAGGACTTTTCCACTCGATAAGTGAGAACCACTTGGAAAGTCCTTTATAGAGGGTTGTTCAGTGCACTCTACAAGGAGCACCTATCTGCATGCTCGGACATCACAATGTCCCCTACCAATGAAACATGGTACTCACATCGCATATACTAATCTCTAACTCGAGCGGCCTTTATCCTTCTTAGTGGCGGCTGAATCGACTAGGAACGGTTTAGAATATACAGTATTCCAAAAATGAGTTTCATGATACTCATCATATGAGCATCTCATATTCTTTCTACTATTTGTATATTCAAGGACTTTATCTATGCAACTAGCATGGGTATAAAGATAAAGATGCGCCAAACTAATAAATTCAAATATTATTAAAATAAAGATCGTTTATACAAAGAGTTTCATCGTGAACAGTCGGCCAACACTTGGCTCGACGTGCACCTACTCTAACAATCTCCCACTTGCACTAGAGCCAACTACCTATATACTTTAGACCCATTGATTCGCGATGCTTCTCGAATGATTGTGTAATGCCTGAGATTCTTGTAGATAGTTGAATACAAAACGCAAGAACAGACGGGGCGAAACGATGTGATAAGATATGAAATTTGGAATGGGCAACACCGCACCCGCGGTAGAATTAGACCGCACCCGCGGTGCATGGACAGTAGGGTGCCCAAATTTGAGTTTGCAAGACCGCACCCGCGGTCCTAACCATGCCGCACCCGCGGTGCTGAGACCGCACCCGCGGTGTTTACATGACCGCACCCGCGGTCGACTGTTTTGGAAAATGCTAGGGCTGCCGAAGGCACAGCGCACCCGCGCTCTTGCTGATACCGCACCCGCGGTGATGCGTGTTACGCAAAGACATTGACATGTGTTCGAACCATGCAAGATATATATAGATTGCTTCGATTTTTTCTTCATTTCAGCAGAGAGAGGGTCGAAATTCAGAAAGAAAGCTACCATTTCTTTTGATCTTTGGCTTGCGATTTTGTAGGAGTTAGTTATCTAAATTTGAATCTGACTTCGGTTTTGAGCTCCTCTCGTTATTGGCTACGAAGTGATGTAAGTTTTGTTCAGTTCTATCATGTTTCAAGAACTTCATGTAAGGGAAATGCTATTATGATGGTATTTAGTTGTTCTAGTGAAGATTATGAGTTTATAATCGTAAACGGAACGAAGAAATGATATCATATGCAATTCCTATGAGTTTCAGTAAGTTTGATGAATAGTTGGGGCAGAATTATTGTGTTTTAGATTGATATTGTAATGTTTATGAGTTGAGGATGGTATATGTTGTTATCTGTTGAGATTTGGATTGACCGGTGTTAAGAATATACGTCGTTATGCCGTCAAATTGTATCGAGATCACGTAGTGACTTGGATATGTGTTGATTAGATAAGGGATTGATAGATTTTGTATCAAAATTTCCATTTCAGATTCGTATTGTCAACCGTGACAGCAACTGTGCGACGAAAGGTATAGTACATGTTTTGTTTGGGGAATCACGACTCAAATGTGCTCACATTTGAGTTTCCCAACCAAAATCACATACTTATTTTATTGTTTATATCTAGATATGATTATGATTGTTTATAGTTTTGTTTATAGAACTTGTATACAAATCTTATTATGCTTTGCTTACAGATCATGTGGCATTGCATTAGAATGATTATGCTTGTTTACAGATTTTGTATTCATGCATTAAGATAGGACAGTCTGGAGATCAGGCAGACTTCTAGATGTTCGGCGATATCTCAGCTTAGGGGAAGATCACCGCCCCTTTGTAGACGTGGATACAGATCAGGCCGAAGTCTAGGAATAAGACGTACAGCACCTCGATTGGTAGGGTAGGTGACAGCCAGTTACGTCTTATTCACAACGGGATCCCTAGATTTCTAGTCGAGTCGCGTCTAGGCATGATTAGACTCGCATTGCATGATTATATATGAATGACATTCATATTAGCATGTTTCATGTTTTAGATTGTTTTAATGCATGTATACATGTTTATACTGGGATTTGTTCTCACCGGTTTTCCGGCTGTTGTTATGTTTGTATGTGTGCATAACAACAGGTGGGGCAGGATCTGGGTCGAGACAGAGATGATCGTGTTAGCGTGGAGATCACGGGCGTAGCAGAAGGACCAGTAGTTGTCTTTTATTATGTACTGTCTTTTAATGCTGATTAGTTGAGGACATACAGAATAAGACATGTATTGTGTTTGTATGTTGTAAATTTAATAAAGAACTTATGCTTGTTTAATTACATTTGATTAAATGTAAAAGCGAAAAAATTTGACCCACATTTTAGAATAACGATCCATTTAATCCCAAGAAAAAGAATTAGAGCCCGGGTCCCCACAGATGGTCTTGGTAAAGGCTTAGTTAGTGGATCAGCAACATTATCTGCGGAGCCGACTTTGTCGATCGACACTTCTCCTCGTTCCACGATCTCTCTGAGGATGTGGTACTTTCTCAATACGTGTTTGGACTTCTGATGAGACCTTGGCTCCTTCGCCTGAGCTATGGCTCTCGTGTAATGCCTGAGATTCTTGTAGATAGTTGAATACGAAACGCAAGAACAGACGGGGCGAAACGATGTGATAAGATATGAAATTTGGAATGGACAACACCGCACCCGCGGTAGAATTAGACCACACCCGCGGTGCATGGACAGTAGGGTGCCCAAATTTGAGTTTGCAAGACCGCACCCGCGGTCCTAACCATGCCGCACCCGCGGTGCTGAGACCGCACCCGCGGTGTTTACATGACCGCACCCGCGGTCGACTGTTTTGGAAAATGCTAGGGCTGCCGAAGGCACAGCGCACCCGCGCTCTTGCTGATACCGCACCCGCGGTGATGCGTGTTACGCAAAGACATTGACATGTGTTCGAACCATGCAAGATATATATAGATTGCTTCGATTTTTTCTTCATTTCAGCAGAGAGAGGGTCGAAATTTAGAAAGAAAGCTACCATTTCTTTTGATCTTTGGCTTGCGATTTTGTAGGAGTTAGTTATCTAAATTTGAATCTGACTTCGGTTTTGAGCTCCTCTCGTTATTGGCTACGAAGTGATGTAAGTTTTGTTCAGTTCTATCATGTTTCAAGAACTTCATGTAAGGGAAATGCTATTATGATGGTATTTAGTTGTTCTAGTGAAGATTATGAGTTTATAATCGTAAACGGAACGAAGAAATGATATCATATGCAATTCCTATGAGTTTCAGTAAGTTTGATGAATAGTTGGGGCAGAATTATTGTGTTTTAGATTGATATTGTAATGTTTATGAGTTGAGGATGGTATATGTTGTTATCTGTTGAGATTTGGATTGACCGGTGTTAAGAATATACGTCGTTATGCCGTCAAATTGTATCGAGATCACGTAGTGACTTGGATATGTGTTGATTAGATAAGGGATTGATAGATTTTGTATCAAAATTTCCATTTCAGATTCGTATTGTCAACCGTGACAGCAACTGTGCGACGAAAGGTATAGTACATGTTTTGTTTGGGGAATCACGACTCAAATGTGCTCACATTTGAGTTTCCCAACCAAAATCACATACTTATTTTATTGTTTATATCTAGATATGATTATGATTGTTTATAGTTTTGTTTATAGAACTTGTATACAAATCTTATTATGCTTTGCTTACAGATCATGTGGCATTGCATTAGAATGATTATGCTTGTTTACAGATTTTGTATTCATGCATTAAGATAGGACAGTCTGGAGATCAGGCAGACTTCTAGATGTTCGGCGATATCTCAGCTTAGGGGAAGATCACCGCCCCTTTGTAGACGTGGATACAGATCAGGCCGAAGTCTAGGAATAAGACGTACAGCACCTCGATTGGTAGGGTAGGTGACAGCCAGTTACGTCTTATTCACAACGGGATCCCTAGATTTCTAGTCGAGTCGCGTCTAGGCATGATTAGACTCGCATTGCATGATTATATATGAATGACATTCATATTAGCATGTTTCATGTTTTAGATTGTTTTAATGCATGTATACATGTTTATACTGGGATTTGTTCTCACCGGTTTTCCGGCTGTTGTTATGTTTGTATGTGTGCATAACAACAGGTGGGGCAGGATCTGGGTCGAGACAGAGATGATCGTGTTAGCGTGGAGATCACGGGCGTAGCAGAAGGACCAGTAGTTGTCTTTTATTATGTACTGTCTTTTAATGCTGATTAGTTGAGGACATACAGAATAAGACATGTATTGTGTTTGTATGTTGTAAATTTAATAAAGAACTTATGCTTGTTTAATTACATTTGATTAAATGTAAAAGCGAAAAAATTTGACCCACATTTTAGAATAACGATCCATTTAATCCCAAGAAAAAGAATTAGAGCCCGGGTCCCCACAGATGGTCTTGGTAAAGGCTTAGTTAGTGGATCAGCAACATTATCTGCGGAGCCGACTTTGTCGATCGACACTTCTCCTCGTTCCACGATCTCTCTGAGGATGTGGTACTTTCTCAATACGTGTTTGGACTTCTGATGAGACCTTGGCTCCTTCGCCTGAGCTATGGCTCTCGTGTAATGCCTGAGATTCTTGTAGATAGTTGAATACGAAACGCAAGAACAGACGGGGCGAAACGATGTGATAAGATATGAAATTTGGAATGGACAACACCGCACCCGCGGTAGAATTAGACCACACCCGCGGTGCATGGACAGTAGGGTGCCCAAATTTGAGTTTGCAAGACCGCACCCGCGGTCCTAACCATGCCGCACCCGCGGTGCTGAGACCGCACCCGCGGTGTTTACATGACCGCACCCGCGGTCGACTGTTTTGGAAAATGCTAGGGCTGCCGAAGGCACAGCGCACCCGCGCTCTTGCTGATACCGCACCCGCGGTGATGCGTGTTACGCAAAGACATTGACATGTGTTCGAACCATGCAAGATATATATAGATTGCTTCGATTTTTTCTTCATTTCAGCAGAGAGAGGGTCGAAATTCAGAAAGAAAGCTACCATTTCTTTTGATCTTTGGCTTGCGATTTTGTAGGAGTTAGTTATCTAAATTTGAATCTGACTTCGGTTTTGAGCTCCTCTCGTTATTGGCTACAAAGTGATGTAAGTTTTGTTCAGTTCTATCATGTTTCAAGAACTTCATGTAAGGGAAATGCTATTATGATGGTATTTAGTTGTTCTAGTGAAGATTATGAGTTTATAATCGTAAACGGAACGAAGAAATGATATCATATGCAATTCCTATGAGTTTCAGTAAGTTTGATGAATAGTTGGGGCAGAATTATTGTGTTTTAGATTGATATTGTAATGTTTATGAGTTGAGGATGGTATATGTTGTTATCTGTTGAGATTTGGATTGACCGGTGTTAAGAATATACGTCGTTATGCCGTCAAATTGTATCGAGATCACGTAGTGACTTGGATATGTGTTGATTAGATAAGGGATTGATAGATTTTGTATCAAAATTTCCATTTCAGATTCGTATTGTCAACCGTGACAGCAACTGTGCGACGAAAGGTATAGTACATGTTTTGTTTGGGGAATCACGACTCAAATGTGCTCACATTTGAGTTTCCCAACCAAAATCACATACTTATTTTATTGTTTATATCTAGATATGATTATGATTGTTTATAGTTTTGTTTATAGAACTTGTATACAAATCTTATTATGCTTTGCTTACAGATCATGTGGCATTGCATTAGAATGATTATGCTTGTTTACAGATTTTGTATTCATGCATTAAGATAGGACAGTCTGGAGATCAGGCAGACTTCTAGATGTTCGGCGATATCTCAGCTTAGGGGAAGATCACCGCCCCTTTGTAGACGTGGATACAGATCAGGCCGAAGTCTAGGAATAAGACGTACAGCACCTCGATTGGTAGGGTAGGTGACAGCCAGTTACGTCTTATTCACAACGGGATCCCTAGATTTCTAGTCGAGTCGCGTCTAGGCATGATTAGACTCGCATTGCATGATTATATATGAATGACATTCATATTAGCATGTTTCATGTTTTAGATTGTTTTAATGCATGTATACATGTTTATACTGGGATTTGTTCTCACCGGTTTTCCGGCTGTTGTTATGTTTGTATGTGTGCATAACAACAGGTGGGGCAGGATCTGGGTCGAGACAGAGATGATCGTGTTAGCGTGGAGATCACGGGCGTAGCAGAAGGACCAGTAGTTGTCTTTTATTATGTACTGTCTTTTAATACTGATTAGTTGAGGACATACAGAATAAGACATGTATTGTGTTTGTATGTTGTAAATTTAATAAAGAACTTATGCTTGTTTAATTACATTTGATTAAATGTAAAAGCGAAAAAATTTGACCCACATTTTAGAATAACGATCCATTTAATCCCAAGAAAAAGAATTAGAGCCCGGGTCCCCACAGATGGTCTTGGTAAAGGCTTAGTTAGTGGATCAGCAACATTATCTGCGGAGCCGACTTTGTCGATCGACACTTCTCCTCGTTCCACGATCTCTCTGAGGATGTGGTACTTTCTCAATACGTGTTTGGACTTCTGATGAGACCTTGGCTCCTTCGCCTGAGCTATGGCTCTCGTGTTATCGCACATCACCGGGATAGGAGCAACTCCATTTGGAATGACGCCCAACTCTTGGACGAAATTCCTAATCCAAACAGCCTCCTTTGCTGCAGCCGATGCAGCAATGTATTCTGCCTCAGTGGTGGAATCCGCAGTACTGTCTTGCTTGGAACTCTTCCAAAAGACAGCACCACCATTGATCATGAATATGAATCCGGAGGTTGACTTCGAGTCATCAACATCGCTTTGGAAGCTAGAGTCGGTATAGTCTTCCAATTTCAGTTCTCCACCCCCATAGACCAAGAACAATTTATTGGTCCTTCTCAAATACTTGAGGATGTCTTTCACAGCTTTTCAGTGTGGAAGACCAGGGTTGGATTGATATCTACTCACTACACTTAGTGCATATGCCACGTCAGGACGTGTAGATATCATTCCATACATGATACTACCAATAGCCGAAGCATACGGAATTCGTGTCATCGTCGCTTTCTCTGCATCAGTCTTGGGAGACATAGACTTGGATAGGGACACGCCATGACACATTGGTAGATGTCCTCTATTGGACTCATCCATCGAGAACCGCTTCACGATGGTATCAATGTATGTGGACTGGGAGAGACCAAGCAATCTTTTTGATCTATCTCTATAGATCTGTATTCCCAATACAAAAGATGCTTCACCCAAGTCCTGCATCGAGAACTTACTTGCTAACCATATCTTAGTTGATTGCAACATTCCTACATCATTGCCAATGAGTAGAATGTCATCAACATAAAGAACAAGGAATGTCACAGCACTCCCACTGACCTTCTTATACACGCAGGGTTCCTCAGGATTCTTTGTAAAACCAAACTCTTTGATTGTACTATCGAATCTGAGGTTCCAACTCCTAGATGCCTGCTTAAGACCATAAATAGATCTTTGAAGTTTGCATACCATATACTCACTTCCGATAGATGTAAACCCTTCAGGTTGAGACATGTAAATCTCTTCCTTAATATCCCCATTAAGGAAGGCAGTCTTGACATCCATCTGCCATATCTCATAGTCATACCATGCAGCTATGGCTAGCAAAATCCTAATGGACTTGAACATCGCAACTGGAGAAAAGGTTTCCTCATAGTCAACACCTTGCCTTTGAGTATACCTTTTTGCAACCAATCGCGCCTTGAAGGTCAATACCTTCCCATCCGCCCCAAGTTTCCTCTTGTAAATCCATTTACACCCTATGGGAACAATTCCCTCAGGTGGATCCACGATATTCCACACTTGGTTCGAATGCATGGAATTCATCTCAGATTCCATTGCTTCAAGCCATTTGGATGAATCGGCATCAGATAAAGCTTCCTTGAAGGTCCTTGGATCACATCCAAGGTTAGGCTCATCATGGCCCTCTTCAAGAAGCAGACCATACCTCACAGGTGGTCTCGAGACTCTCTCGGATCTTCTAGGAGCTTGTATTTCCTCACTTAGCTCATTGGGTGTGGGTTCTACAACTGTGGGTGTCTCTCGAACCTCTTCGAGTTCTATCATCTCGCCTTTTCTATCTAATAGAAATTCCTTTTCCAAAAAGGTTGCATTCCTAGAAACAAACACCTTTGTTTCTTGGGGATGATAGAAATAATATCCAACGGAATTCCTTGGATATCCCACAAAGTAGCATAAAATGGATCGACTATCCAATTTATCTCCCACTGCCTGCTTCACATAAGCAGGACACCCCCATATTCTAAGATAAGAATACTTGGGAGGTTTACCCATCCATATCTCATATGGAGTCTTGTCAACTGCCTTTGTATGGACATTGTTCAACAACAGTGCCGCTGTTTCAAGCGCATATCCCCAAAAGGATGGCGGCAACTCCGTGAACCCCATCATAGACCGAACCATGTCCATCAAAGTTCGGTTACGACGCTCCGAAACACCATTCAACTGCGGTGTAGCGGGCGGAGTCCACTGCGAGAGAATCCCATTCTCCCTAAGATACTCTTGGAACTCGGCACTCAAGTACTCACCACCTCGATCCGATCGAAGTGTCTTGATGCTTCGTCCCAATTGCTTCTCTACTTCACTTCTGAATTCTTAGAACCTTTCAAAGGCTTCAGACTTGTATTTCATCAAATACACATACCCATACCTCGAAAAGTCATCGGTAAAGGTGATGAAGTAGGCATGTCCATGCTTAGTAGTGATGCTAAGCGGACCGCACACATCGGTATGGACCAAATCCAATAACCCTTTGGCTCGCTCCGCATGGCCCTTAAGGGAATTTTGGTCATCTTTCCTTTTAGACAGGATTCACAAGTCGTGAGAGCATTAATATCGGACATATCAAACATGCCAACTCCCACTAGCTTGTTCATCCTTCGTAGGGAAATATGTCCTAATCGAGCATGCCATAGTTGTGCCGAATTAAGAGTATCTTGTTTGCGCTTATTTGTTGTTGTTATTGCTTGGACATTGTTAAGTAGAATATCTTTCAATTTTAAGGTGTAGAGATTGTTTTCAAGTTCTCCGGTACCAACTAAACATTCATTCTTGTAAATATTGCAAACACCTTTGCCAAATAAACAAGAAAATCCATCAATATCAAGCATAGGAATGGAAATAATGTTTTTGATCAAGTCTGGTACGAAAAAAACATCTCTTAATACAAACTTAAAATCATTGTTCTTAAACAAACATCTCCTATGGCCTTGGCAGCAACTCTTGCTCCATTGCCCATTCTGAAGAAGGTCTCACCCTCTCGGAGCCTTCTACTTCTTCCCATCACCTGCAAATCATTACAAAGATGTGAGCCACAGCCGGTATCCAATACCCAAGAAGTTGAGTTAATCGAGATATTTACTTCAATAAAGAACATACCTTTGCTAGAACCCTTCTGCGCGAGATATTCCCTGAAGTTACGCCTCCAATGTCCAGGCTTCTTGCAGTAATGACAGATGTCAACTGTCTTCTCAGCCTTGGCTGGCGCGGCTGCCACTACGGGACTCGGAGTCTGCCTCTTCAAGGGCACGCTCTTCTTGGGGCGCTGGAAAGAACACTTCTTTCCCTTCCCAGGTGGACCCGTCTTCGTGCCAGATGAAGAGCCCACATAAAGAACCGGCTTCTCCTTTTTGATTGTGGACTCAAAGGTCACAAGCATGTTCACCAACTCTTCAAAGCATGGCTCAAGCTTGTTCATATTGAAATTCACCACAAAAGGATCGAACGAGCTCGGCAGTGACAACAGTAGCACGTCGGTGGTCAACTCCGAAGGCAAGATCAAATCCTTGCCAACGAGCTTATCCACGAGCCCAATCAACTTCAGGCCATGCTCATGGACCGAGGCCCCATCTCGCATGCGCAAAGTGATTAGCTCCTTGACGGTAGCATGCCTAAGAGGCCGTGTTTGCTCACCAAAGAGCTCCTTGAGATGCAAATGAATGTCAGCAGCACTCTTTGCATCCTCAAAACGCCTCTGCAGCTCATCATTCATAGAAGTCAGCATATAACACCTGGCTATCAAGTCATGGTAACACCATTCCTTGTAATCCTGTAATTCCTCAGGAGTGCAGTCAGTCGGAGCCTCAACAGGGGGCGACTCAGTCAGTGTATATGCTACCTTTTCCGAATTCAAGACGATTTTCAGGTTTCTTAGCCCAGTGAGGTAATTAGGTCCAGTTAATATGTGTTTGTCGAGTATTACAGATATCGGATTGCGAATCGAAGACATTGTCAATTTGTACTGATAAGTAAAAACAGATAAATGTTGATGACTATTTTAAAATATTTAGTAAGATATGAAGTTTGGACTTTTACTTCATAAATATTTGCTCCCACTGTTTTGACATCTTTCACTACCCTCTAGTGAAAATGGGAAACTCCTTTCCTCAGTAGGTACGTAAGGTCCAATTAGCGAATTATGATCCCGAATAATATCAGCCAATCACAATTCCTAAAATGTAGTTTCCAATTGCATCACAATGCAACCCTATACGTAAACTTTTGTCTCACGTTTGATTAGGACACAATAATATGACGTCGTTCATCTTCACGTGTCAAGCCTTACCCATCGATGTTGAACCTTAATGGACGGTCGCCATGAGTTCCCCAATAATATGATACGAAATCATGGGAGTTCCACGTAGTTCACATCACCATGTCAATGGATGTCACAGCTTTCCGGCACCCAGGGCCCCCCCAATAATATGAGCCGAGCCCCGAGTACGGATAGCGTTCATCATGCACCCATTGTCGATAGAAGACAAGGAAATTATAAACAAATTTATAATTCCCCTTTTCGGGCTTGATATTAATTTTGAATCTTATTCAAAATGAAGGTTTTTAATTTTGAAAGGTCTCATCATTAATTTTATTTAAAAGCTCGCCATGTTTGATCGTATGTTTTCCGAATTCATGCATCTTTGTTATTATCATAATAATAACGCACATACTCATTATTTATAACATATCATGCATATATTATAAATAGTAAACAAACAAGGATGATCAATCGCCCCAATACTAACGGACCGTGTGAGCTAAACACGGGCCTAGGTCCAATCCTAGGAAAATGCACGGGATGCAAATGCAACTATTACATAAGCTTCCAATATTTACATGTCTTCGATCTTCATAATCATCATGGCCACCATCTTCCAATCTTGATCATCCACTATACTAATATTTACATATAAATATTCATGGCAAATAGGGATACATCTCATGGGTGGGAACGGGCCATAAATCAAGCCCACTTTATAAATTGATAATTATTACAATCATTCAACACAAAATATCCTAGCATACACCTAGCAAATTGGGCTTGGACTTTTGATCATCCTTCATGCATAATATCACATATCATACATCATCAATTAATTATCACAATAATTAATTGATCCAATATTATATATCTTGATCCAATCACTAACCGCCACGATTATAAACTAAATTAACAAAGTATACAAACACCTTTGACTACTTTCAAATTAATTTATTTATAACCGAATTTATAGTAAATCATCATTTACTTTAAATATTTAAAGTCCAACTTAAAATATTTATTTCATGAGAAAATATTTGCAACTTTTGTAATTTTATACTTAAGGGCCCAAAAATTCATTTTTCACCAAAAACGTTTTGGCCCATTTAAAATTCACAAATATGTTAGCTATCCAATGGCCCAACAACTCAAGGCCCATAACACTTTGATATATCAAAACACCTTTTGAAAACCCTAGTCGTCATCACCGTCGCCGGAGCTCCGTCACCGGATTCCGGCCAACTTACCAAAACTTTTTTTTTAAAAAAAATGTTGGGGCTGTTCGGGCAGCCCCTTGGGCTGCCCTTGCTGCCCGTTTCGGGCAGCCCAAGCTGCCCGAAATGGGCAGCAACTTGCTACCCAAAACCCGCCCCAATCCGGCCTTGAATTCGTTGCAAAATTTTGTTCTCATGCGGTTAGAAATCAATCTCAACATAATATCTTGTAATTGCTACACAAAATCGTAACCATAGCTCTGATACCACTTGAAAGGGGATCGGTTACGGTGACCGGAAGCGCAACGGAAGTTTAAAAATTTTAATTTTCATCAAGAAATTTCGGTCACCTAGTGAAAGTGTGTAGCAAATACAATAAAACACAAAATGACATTCATAGTGTGTTAAGAAATGTACCTATCAATCACAAGGATTGATGTATGGCTCCAACTAAGGTGTAAACACCTTAGCTCTTCAATGGTAGAAACTATCTACAAGCTTTCCTTGTTCTTGAATCTTTCCTTCAAATTAGGCCCACCACCAACTAGCTAGAACCACTCAAATTTTGCACTAGAAAAATTAGAGCATTTTTCTTTGAGAAGTGTAGTGTTTCTTCAACAATTGAAGAACAAAAAAATTGGAGAGGATGAATAGTATTTTCAGCCACTATTCATGCTACGAGAGAAGGAGAGACATTTTTTTGGTTGTGGGAAAAGTTAAAGTAAAAAAGTTGCATGCCAAGCTTTGGTTATACAAAAAGTTGTCTCCCAACCTTTCACCTCCCTTGCATGCCTTTCTATTTGGGTTTGTAACAATTATAAAGCCCATGGACTTTTATTTAAATTGTCTCAAACCCATTTGAGCCCAATTAGACTTTACTTGATTTTACTCAAGCCCACTAGTTAAATAATTATTTTTAATTGGGCTCTACAAGACCCAATATTGTTTAATTAATTCAACACTTGAATTAATTTAATTATTTGGACTCTACTAGTCCCACTAGTGTTTAATTAGTTCAACACTTGAATTAATTTAATTTAGTCCATAATAATGTTTATGAAAATCACAATTTTCAAATACATTATTTGTTTGGCCAACTTTTAATTTAGGAACACTTCCATAAATTAAAATTTACATTTCTCTCATAGAAGTCATACTTCTATTTTTCCTTTATGCTTATAAACTCATTTATAAGTCGTTCAATACATTGAACTAATTTCTCCTTATTAGAAGTCATACTTCTAATTTTTCTTTACGCTTATAAACACATTTATAAGCCGTTCAACACATTGAACTATTTTACTTCTCATCGTGATTTACAAAGCTAGTACTTGTGTGGCCCTCAATGGTTCATTGATACAACTAGCCGTGGGTTCACATCTCCATGTGATTCGGACTAAACATGTCTTTATTCGAGCATACCCCAATTGCTCCATTCCTACTTATCAACTCCTTGATAGTAAGAACGTCAGAACTCAAGTCTGATAGTACCCAAACAATCACGTTAAACGCCTAGCAGCATCGCTTACGTGATTCCCTAGGTATCACATGATAGTTCCTGCAAGAACCATTCAATTATGGTTAGCGTACAGTACGGTCCCTTCAACTCATATATCCCGATCGATTCGACAACTATTGGTTTATCGAGAGTTGTCAATGAATCGATACTATGTGTCATGTTGTGGTTGAATCGATGGTGTAATCTATGAAACCCCTTTCATAATTACCACGATACTCTGATCAGAGATTTCAACCCACACATACATGAAAAACACATAGGATATCCATACCCGTAGGTAAGCGGTGAATCCCTGGCTACAATGCATCGACTCCTATATGTTTCGCCGTAACACACAACCTTGCCACCTGATGACCCCACAAGAGTCGGTAAACAAGTCAAAGTGAAACGCTAGCACATAGAGTCTCAATGTTGTCCCGGGTCATAAGGACTAATGGTGTACAACCATAAACTAGGATTTTTCCACTCGATAAGTGAGAACCACTTGGAAAGTCCTTTATAGAGGGTTGTTCAGTGCACTCTACAAGGAGCACCTATCTGCATGCTCGGACATCACAATGTCACCTACCAATGAAACATGGTACTCACATCGCAGATACTAGTCTCTAACTCGAGCGGCCTTTATCCTTCTTAGTGGCGGCTGAATCGACTAAGAACGGTTTAGAATATACAGTATTCCAAATATGAGTTTCACGATACTCATCATATGAGCATCCCATATTCTTTCTACTATTTGTATATTCAAGGATTTTATCTATGCAACTAGCATGGGTATAAAGATAAAGATGCGCCAAATTAATAAATTCAAATATTATTAAAATAAAGATCGTTTATACAAAGAGTTTCATCGTGAACAGTCGGCCAACACTTGGCTCGATGTGCACCTACTCTAACAGTACGGCTGCTCTTCTAGGAGGCATATCTAATAAACCAACAGATTAGTAAACAAGATATACAACTGTCTCAGCCCTACTCTGATCATTTACCTCTGATCCAGAATCGGTTCTGATTCAGTCAATTACATGCTGTAATCAATCAGATAACACACAACATGTAATACGAAAAGCAATAAATCATGATATGCTAGCATGATATAAGCAAGGAAGATGACTCGATCTACCCCGCTCACTCTATTCTATTCTCAGTCTAAAGGAACTCTTGCTCTGATACCACCTGTTGTGGGGACCCGGGCTCTAATTCTTTTTCTTGGTATTAAATGGATCGTTATTCTAAAATGTGGGTCAATTTTTCGCTTTTTACATTAAATCAAATGTAACTAAACAAGCACAAGTTCTTTATTTATTTTACAACATACAACAAAAGATACATGTCTTATTCTATATACAACTAGCGTTCACTACCATCTATAAACAAAAGATAGTTCAAAGCTAATAAAAAGACCACTAGTGCTGTGCCCGTGATCTCCACGCTAACACGATCATCTCTGTCTCGACCCAGATCCTGCCCCACCTGTTGTTATGCACACATACAGACATAACAACAGCCGGAAAACCGGTGAGAACAAATCCCATTATAAACATGTATACATGCATTAAAACAATCTAAAACATGAAACATGCTGATATGAATGTCATTCATATAAAATCATGCAATGCGAATCTAATCATGTCTAGACTCGACTCGACTAGAACTCTAGGGATCCCGGTGTGAATAAGACGATCTATCACCTACCCTCCCAATCGAGGTGACGGTACGTCTTATTCCTAGACTTCGGCCTGATCTGTATCCGCATCTACAATAGGGGCGGTGATCTTCCCCTAAGCTGTGATATCGCCGAACGTCTAGAAGTTTGGCTGATCTCCAAACTTTCCTTTCTTAAATGCAATGCAACATGATCTGTAAACAAAGCATAATCATCTTAACATGATTTGCATACAAGATCTATAAACAAATCAAATCATGTCAAGATATATCATAATCATATCAAAATAAAACAATAAACAAGTATGTGATTTTGGTTGGGAAACTCAAATGTGATCTCATTTGAGTCGTGATTCCCCAAACAAAACATGTACTATACCTGTCGTCGCACAATCCCTGTTACGATCACCAAAACGAATCTGAAATGGAAATGTTGATACACAATCTATCAATTGCTAATCTAAATCAACACATATCTAATTCTATACGTGATCTCGGTACAATTTGACGGCATAACGACGTCATTTCTTGATACCGGTCAATCCAAATCTCAACAGATATTAACACTATATCATCCTCAACTCATAATCAAATCATATGCACAAAAACATACTCAAAATCAGTATGTCTTACTTCTAAACATGCTGAAATTCATAAGAAATGCATACGATATCAGTTCTTTGTTCCAGTTTCGATTATAAACTCATAATCCTCACTAGAACAACTAAATACACTCATAATAGCATTTCTCTTACATGAAATTCTTGAAACATGTTAGAACTGAATAAAACATACATCACCTCGTAGTCCTTGAAGAGACGAACAAGAATTTCAACTCGGAATACAAATCGGATGGCTAAATCATTCAAAAGGTTCAATTCAAGAATGGAAGAAGCTTGCCCTTTTCTTGGAGCTTTTCTCGGTTATCAGCTAAGTGAGGAGAGGAAGAAGACACCTCTATATATATCTTGCATGCTATCTAACACACGGCTCATTCTTCAAATGGCACGCATGACCGCGGGTGCGGTGGGTTAAGGAGCGCGGGTGCGCTGTGCCCACGGCTTGCCTAACATTTTTCCCAAGTCATCGACCGCGGGTGCGGCTCTTGCATGACCGCGGGTGCGGTCTCAGCACCGCGGGTGCGGTCCCTGCAGCACCGCGGGTGCGGTGTCTCCACGGAAAAATTGTTCAACTTACTGTCCATGCACCGCGGGTGCGGTGCTTCCTATACCGCGGGCGCGGTGTTGCTTCGGCAGCACATTCCAAAATTCCACAATTTATGACTGCGGGTGCACTCTTGTTCTAAGCGTGGGTGCGGTCTAGCACACATGAAATATTTTGTACTTTCATCTTATGATATGCTTTCTCATATCCTTAAATATCCTATTAATGACGATTTATCTCGAGCCTTACAGCTAGCAATATCCTTATAGACTTGAACATTGCAACTGGTGAAAAGGTTTCCTCAAAGTCAACTCCTTGTCTTTGAGTATATCATTTTGCCACCAATCGCGCCTTGAAGGTCAATACCTTCCCATATGCCCCAAGTTTCCTCTTGTAAATCCATTTACACCCTATGGGAACAATTCCCTCAGGTGGATCCACGAGATTCCACACTTGTTTCGAATGCATGGAATTCATCTCAGATTCCATCGCTTCAAGCCAGTTGGATGAATCGGCATCAGATAACGCTTCCTCGAATGTCTTTGGATCACATCCAAGGTTAGGCTCATCATGGCCCTCTTCAAGAAGCAGACCATACCTCATAGGTGGTCTCGAGACTCTCTCGGATCTTCTAGGATCTTGTATTTCCTCTCTTGGATCCTCGGGTGTGGGTTCTACAATTGTGGGTGTCTCTCGAACCTCTTCGAGTTCTATCATATCGCCTTTTTCTATCTTATAGAAATTCTTTTTCCAAAAAGGTTGCATTCCTAGAAACAAACACCTTTGTTTCTTGGGGATGATAGAAATGATATCTAACTGAATTCCTTGGATATCCCACAAAGTAACATAAAATGGATCGACTATCCAATTTATCTCCCACTACCTGCTTCACATAAGCAGGGCTCCCCATATTCTAAGATAAGAATATTTGGAAGGTTTACCCATCCATATCTCATATGGTGTCTGCCTTTGAATGGGCATTTAGTGGAATATCTTTCAATTTTAAGTTGTAGAGATCGTTTTCAAATTCTCCAGTACCAATCAAACATTCATTCATGTAAATGTTGCAAACACCTTTGCAAAATAAACAAGAATATCCATTTTTATCAACATAGAAATGGAAACAATGTTTTTTTTTAACAAAATTAGGTACAAACAAAACATCTCATAAAATTAATTTAAAACTATTGTTCAATATTAAGTAAACATCTTCAACAGCATTGGCATCAACTCTTGCTCCATTGCCCATCCTCAAGAAGGTCTGTAATGCCCGAGATTTAATTACTGTAATCAGATGCTGATTAATTTGTAGACTTGAGGTTATAGGAGCTCACGTGGAAAAGCTGGGCGTCGGTGCAAGAAAAACAAGATTTTGGACATAACTTGTGGCGCCCGAGCGGTAGAAAGAGACCGCCCGAGCGCCAATGCACCATAAAAATGATACTCAAACAGAACGTTTGGCGCCCGAGCGGTAGAATATTACCGCCCGAGCGCCAATGTGTGATAAGATAAATGCCGGACAGAAAGTGCCGCGCTCGAGCGGTACTTTCTTACCGCCCGAGCGCGAGACGTGGAATGTGTGGGAGATGCCATTTGCCTCGCATGCATCGTATATGTATATATATATATATAGAATGCTTCGAAAATTTCTCAGAAACAAGAATAAAGGAACGAGAAAAGTCTCTGGAGAAGGAAAGAAAATCCTTACGCCTTTTGTGAGAAATCCGTCCGTCAGATTTTGAATCCGATTTCGGTATTGAGTTCCTATCGACGTAGGCTACAACTGGACGTAAGTTTTGCTACGTTTTGACATGCTTTGAAATTATGCTATTGTCAGAATTGAATAGGATTCATATATGATGTTCTTGACATGTTAGACATCGTATAATCGAAACCGGACTGAAGAATAGATACCGTATGGAATTGTTATGATTTTCGGAGTTGATATGATATCAGAATTGACTTGTTATTGATTATGAGATGTTGGGATTCATATCTGACTGTTATAGTAGTACTGGATATATTGAAATTATGACGTTATGTTGTTGAAACAGAATTTGGTAGAATTCTGATTATATCCAGTATTGTTTGGTTGGTGTATTGATATTGTACCCTCGATATCGTATTGTCAGATTGAGTTATTGACAGGCTTGAGGTTCGAGACTTCGACAGAGTCAGAGTATCAGAAAGAAAGGTATAAATTAATGTTGTGTTGGGATTGCACAACTCGAGTGTGGTTTGGCTCGAGTCTCCCTAAATCACATACTTAGTTTATTACATTGATTTTTGTAATTGTTGAGATTGATGTTTTTAGTCTATTGATTCATAGCCACTGCATGTATTGTTTACTGATTTGTTGAGTCATTGGCTGAGTCGCCTAGTCACCGACTGATTCATCTAGCTATCGGCTGTTTCGCCTAGCTATTGGCTGATTCGCTTATTTATTGACTGATTCGTCTATTTATTGACTGATTCGTCTATCTATTGACTGATTCGTCTAGCTATCGGCTGTTTCGCCTAGCTATTGGCTGATTCGCTTAAATCTTGACTGAGTCGTCAATTCTGTGGCTGTTTCGCCCAGACATCGGGATCCCTAGGTTAGAGTTGAGTCGAGTCTGAGACGACGCGTTGTTTGAGTCTGAGTGTGATTCATTATTTGTTATTGATTTAGATTTCTGATTTGATAAATGTTATGAATGTAAATTATATGCTTTTATATATGTTTTTATATGATTGCATGTTTACATTGTTTATACTGAGATATTTATATCTCACCGGAGTTATCCGGCTGTTGTCTTGTTTTGTATGTATGCATGACAACAGGTGGGGCAGGTTCAGGGTCAAGAAAAGAAAGAGGCTGGACTAGATAGCGTGGAGAGCCGGGCTTCGAAGCAACTTAGGATTCAGCACTGATATGTAGTTGAACCTAGTTGAATCCTTGTAGATAATACAGGATGTGTATGTTTATGTTTAATATGTAATTTGAATTTAATTACATTACGTTTCCGCTTTGTATATTAAAAGAAAAATTTTTAGACCCTGTTTTATAAATGATTAATTAGTCCCAAACATGAGTAAGTACTTGATTAGCGTCCGGGTCCCCACAACAGGTGGTATCAGAGCTGTAGGTTACCAGAACTGTAGCTTCTTGAGACTGAGATAGAAGATAGTGAGCGGGGTAGAATGTGTTTCTTTCCTTGCTTATGATTGCTAGCATTCTTTACTGCTTTATATAATACATGTTACTTGACTTATCTGATTTGATTTTGTGATATGTATTATTGGGCACGAATCTGAATTGATTCTCGATCAGCAGTAAGATGATCGGGAGGGAGATTGAATTGAAACAGATGTGTTGGATGGGGTCACTAATCCTTTTGAGTTTCAGATATGCCTCCTAGACGAATTCCAGAACAGGGTAGTACATCGAATCCTCCAATGGATGTAACACCGACTCCAATGGAAACCTTGCTGAAGAGGTTTCAGTCATTCAAACCACCCACTCTGAAAGGTACTGAGACATCAGTCGAGTGTGAGAGTTGGTTAGGTCGCATTGAGATGCTGTTTAATTCACTGGAGTACAGTGATGAGCGCCGGATTAAATTGATTGGGCACCAGTTGCTTGATGTTGCACAAAGCTGGTGGGTTACAATGAAGAGGGCCTTGGAGCAGCGAGGTACGATTATTACTTGGGATGTATTTAAAACTGAGTTTTATCAGAGATTTTTCCCAATATCGTACAGAAAAGACAAGGGGGCGGAGTTTGCCAATTTGAGACAGGGTCAGCTGAACATTGAAGAATATGTGACCAAGTTCTCTACCTTGTTGAAGTTTGCTCCTCATGTGTCTGAAAATGACGAAGCCGTTGCTGATCAGTTCATCAATGGCTTGAACCCCGACATATTTACATTGGTGAACACAGGGCGACCCAATAACTTTGCGGATGCCATGAATAGAGCAAAGGGCGCTGAAGCGGGCCTGATAAGGCAGAGAGGAGCTGCATTTGTTCCTCAAGAATGGAGACCACCGCCACCACTTCACAGATTCGAGAGTGATAGTAGTGGTGGAAAGAAAGAATTTCTGAAGGCTAGAGGAAAGCATTTTAAGAAGTCTGGCGGAAGTTCTTCTAGTTCTAGTGGTTCTCAGCAGAGTTATACTGGAGTGTACTGCGGAAATTGTGGAGGGAGACATTCCACTGAGCAATGCCAAGGAGTACTTGGTAGCTGCCACTTCTGCAAACAACAGGGACATTTTGCCAGAATGTGTCCACAGAAGGGTTTCCAAAGATCCCAGGGAACCGAATCATCGGGATCAGTGGCACAGTGGAGTAGACCACCAGCTGCTGTTCCTTCATTTCAACCAGCACCATCTCAGTCACAGCAGAGGCCAGGAGGAAGCCAGACAGTCGGCCAGCCTCCTAGACAGCAGGCCAGATTATTTGCTTTGACTGAGGAGCAGGCTTAAGAAGCACCAGATGATTGATATTGCAGGTAACGATTCTTGATATAGTTATTCTGCTTTTGTATTGATAGATACGGGTGCTTCATATATAATTATTTTTGAATGATTTGCATTGAATTATGCATTGCCTGTTGAGTTTTTATCTACTGTAGTGTATGTCTTTTCTCCTTTGAGGATAGGTTGATATCAGTGAATTCTGGAAAACATGTTATGCTACAGTATGACGGGCATGAAATGGAGTTATATTGTATTGTAATTGGAATGTCTGACTTTGACTGCATTACTGATATTGATATGCTGACCAAGTACAGAACTATCTTAGAGTAATTCCAGAAGATGGTGAGAATTAGAACTGAGATGGCCAAGGGGTTAATATTGTGCGATAAGGATTCTAGACTGAGAATTCCTTTGATAATTCATACTATCGATGACTCGAATATTACAGAAAGGAGCAGATGGACTCCTTATGTATTCAGTTGATTGACTGAAGTTGAGTCGATTTACCAATGATATGAAAGTTATTGATGGTTTTTCCCCGATAAGATTTCAGATCTGATTTCAGTCAGAGAGATTGATTTAACCGTGCTTAGTTGACCAAGGTGGATATCAGTGTCAGATATTTGCGGTTTTATGAGTTTAGCAGATCGGTACTAATGAGTGATGTCGTGAATCCGACTGAATAGTGTTGCTATTCTGAATTCGGGTTTGAATAAGATAGAAGACAGTGTTGGTGGAAACAAATGAAAGCTGATATTGCTGAAATTGTAGCCAAATATCTAAATTGCCAACAGATGAAGGCTGAGAAAATGAAACCCGGAGGACTATTACAGAGTTTGACTATTCCTGTAAGGAAAGGAGATCACAATTCCATGAATTTTGTAATGAGATTACTTAGATACTCCCGAGGTTGTGATGCGATTTGGGTTGTGATTGATCGATTGACCAATTCGCATGCCTTATTCAGTACAAGATGATGTACCGATATGACCAGATGACTGAAATTTATGTCAGGTGAGTGGTCAGACTGCATGGAGTGTCAAAGTCGATTGTTTTAGACCATGATTCTCGGTTTATATCGCACTTTGGGCAGAGTTTGCAGTAAGCACTAGGTACGAAGCTACATCTTAGTACCACATATCATCCATAGATCGATGGATAGACTGAGCAGACAATCCAGACATTGGAAGATATGCTGAGAGCAGTAGTACTTGATATTGGCACTAGCTGGCAAGATTCATTGCCATTTGGTGAGTTTTGTACCACAACAGAGTATTGAAATGACTTCTTTCGAAGCGTTGTACGAAAAAAGGTGTCGATCCCCTCTTTAGTAGAATGATATCTCTGAAGTTCCTCAGATCGGACCTGACATGATCAGGGATATGAATGAAAAAAAATGTGAAGCTGATTCAGAAAAAAAGTGAAGGCAGCCCAAGATAAATAAGCCAGATATACCAATGTCTGAAGATGACCGTTAGTATTTGAGGCTGGAGATCGAATACTTTTGAAAATGGTACTTTTCAGAGGAATTGTCAGACCTGACAAGAAAGGGAAACTGTCTCCACGATATATTGGGCCGTACGAAATTCTGAAGAAAATAGGATATCGTATCTATCGAATCGTTTTACTGCCTTCATTTTCTGGAATACATGATGTTTTTTCATGGTTATTCTTGAGTAAATATCTTTCTGATGCTTCACGTGTTATTTAGCCAGGCGAGGCTGAATGGAATGAGACATTGGGATATGTTGAGAAACCGATTTAGATTCTTAATCGGGAAGAATAAGCCGCTCAGAACGAGAACTATTCCACTATGAGGATTCAGTGGAGTTGTCATGGCATTGAAGAAGCTATCTGGGAGATTGAGTCTGATATGAGATAGAGATTCCCAGAGTTATTTCACTGATATGTGTTATTTAGTTAGCTTCTTCTGTATACCTTCTTATTGATATGATTTGATTACCTGTGATTTCGAGGACGAAATCATATCTTAGGGGGGGAGAAATGTAATGCCCGAGATTTAATTACTGTAATCAGATGTTGATTAATTGGTAGACTTGAGGTTATAGGAGCTCACGTGGAAAAGCTGGGCGTCGGTGCAAGAAAAACAAGATTTTGGACAGAACTTGTGGCGCCCGAGCGGTAGAAAGAGACCGCCCGAGCGCCAATGCACCATAAAAATGATACTCAAACAGAACGTTTGGCGCCCGAGCGGTAGAATATTACCGCCTGAGCGCCAATGTTCGATAAGATAAATGCCGGACAGAAAGTGCCGCGCTCGAGCGGTACTTTCTTACCGCCCGAGCGCGAGACGTGGAATGTGTGGGAGATGCCATTTGCCTCGCATGCATCGTATATGTATATATATATATAGAATGCTTCGAAAATTTCTCAGAAACAAGAATAAAGGAACGAGAAAAGTCTCTGGAGAAGGAAAGAAAATCCTTACGCCTTTTGTGAGAAATCCGTCCGTCAGATTTTGAATCCGATTTCGGTATTGAGTTCCTATCGACGTAGGCTACAACTGGACGTAAGTTTTGCTACGTTTTGACATACTTTGAAATTATGCTATTGTCAGAATTGAATAGGATTCATATATGATGTTCTTGACATGTTAGACATCGTATAATCGAAACCGGACTGAAGAATAGATACCGTATGGAATTGTTATGATTTTCGGAGTTGATATGATATCAGAATTGAGTTGTTATTGATTATGAGATGTTGGGATTCATATCTGACTGTTATGGTAGTACTGGATATATTGAAATTATGACGTTATGTTGTTGAAACAGAATTTGGTAGAATTCTGATTATATCCAGTATTGTTTGGTTGGTGTATTGATATTGTACCCTCGATATCGTATTGTCAGATTGAGTTATTGACAGGCTTGAGGTTCGAGACTTCGACAGAGTCAGAGTATCAGAAAGAAAGGTATAAATTAATGTTGTGTTGGGATTGCACAACTCGAGTGTGGTTTGGCTCGAGTCTCCCTAAATCACATACTTAGTTTATTACATTGATTTTTGTAATTGTTGAGATTGATGTTTTTAGTCTATTGATTCATAGCCACTGCATGTATTATGTAATGCCCAGAGCAATGATTGACATGTACGAATTCATAGATATGTTGTGAAGATTGTACATAACCATAAGAAATAAGAAATGATATCTATTGAGATTAGATTGACCGATATCGAGAATGTTGGATTATTTATATTTCGGTGAGACCGGAAGGACCGAACCAGGATCGGATCGTCCGATGCGTTCGGATCGTCCGATCGGCGTTCGGAGCGTCCGAGCCAGGTGGCTGGACACATGGATGGTATGCAGAGTTCGGATCGACCGATCGTAGTTCGGATCATCCGAGACAGTTGGCTAGAGACGTGGAAGACATGCAGGATTCGGAACGTCCGAAGTGAGTTCGGAGCGTCCGAAGTGTGTCAGATCGGAGCGTCCGAAGTGGATCGGATCTTCCGATCATTGTCTATAAATAGAGACGCGAGGTCTCAGTTTAGAGTCATTCCTACGAGCTCTCAGTAGAAGTAGAAGTGTTAAGAGTCATTTCTATTGCAGATTCATCTTCACGACTGTAACAGCAATTCTACGACGAAAGGTATACTACATGCTTTGTTTTGGGGAATCACGACTCAAATGAGATCACATTTGAGTTTCCCAACCAAAATCACATACGAGTTTTATTGTTTATATCTTGATATAGGTATTATTATAGATTTGTTTATAGATCTTGTATGCAAATCTCGCTATGCTTTGTTTACAGATCATGTTACATTGCATTAGATGATTATTAGAACTTGTATTCAATTCTTATTATGCTTTGTTTACAGATCATGTTACATTGCACTAGATGATTATGCTTGTTTACAGATTTTGTATTCATGCATTAAGATAGGACAGTCTGGAGATCAGGCAGACTTCTAGACGTTCGGTTCTATCCCAGCTTAGGGGAAGATCACCCCCCTATTGTAGACGTGGATACAGATCAGGCCGAAGTCTAGGAATAAGACGTACCGTCACCCCGATTGGGAGGGTAGGTGATAGATCGTCTTATTCACACCGGGATCCCTAGAGTTTTAGTCGAGTCGCATCTAGACATGATTAGGCTCGCATTTCATGATTTTATATGAATGACATTCATATCAGCATGTTTCATGTTTTATAGTATTTATATGCATGTTCACATGTTTATACTGGGATGTGTTCTCACCGGTTTTCCGGCTGTTGTTATGTCTGTATGTGTGCATAACAACAGGTGGGGCAGGATTTGGGTCGAGACAGAGATGATCGTGTTAGCGTGGAGATCTCGGGCCTAGCAGACGGACCAGTAGTTGTCTTTTGTTATGTACTGTATTTTATTACTGGTTAGTTGAGGATATACGGAACAGGACATAGATTTTACGTTTGTATGTTGTAAATTAAATAAAGAACTTGTGCTTGTCTAGTTACATTTTGATTTAAATATAAAAGCGAAAAATTGACCCACATTTTAGAATAACAATCCATTTAATCCCAAGAAAAAGATTTAGAGCCCGGGTCCCCACAACAGGTGGTATCAGAGCCGATAGTTCCGTTAGACTGGCCGATAGTTCCGTTAGACTGAAATAGGATAGAATGAGCGGGGTAGATCGAGTCTTCTTCCTTGCTTGATGATGTGCTAGCATGATTATTGCTTTCTTATTACATGTTGTTTGGTATTTGATTAATTTCAGCATGTGATTGACTGAATCAGAACCGATTCTAGATCAGAGGTAACTGACTAGATGATGGCTGAGACAGTTGTATATCTTGTTTACTAATCAGTTGGATTATTAGATATGCCTCCTAGAAGAGCAGCCGTACCTCTACGACCAGCAGCGCCAGAGCAGGGGAGTACATCCGGAGATTCTATGGATGTTACAGCGACCCCTATGGAGATGTTGCTGAAGCGATTCCAATCCTTTCGACCTCCCACTTTAAAAGGTACCGAGAATGCCATCGAGTGCGAAAGTTGGCTTGAAGATATTGAGATGCTATTCGACTCGTTGGAGTACAGTGATGAGAAGAGGATCAAGCTAATTGGCCATCAATTGCAAGATATAGCAAAGAATTGGTGGTTGAACATTAGGAGAGCTTTAGAGCAACGGGGTACCGAAATTTCTTGGAAGGTATTCAAGACCGAGTTTTATCAGCGATTCTTCCCTGTATCCTACCGTAAAGATAAAGGCGCTGAATTCGCAAACCTGAGGCAAGGGCCATTGAACATTGAAGAGTACGTTGCTAAATTCTCTTCTTTGCTTCGTTTTGCACCCCATGTTTCAGGAAATGACGAGGCCATGGCGGATCAGTTTATAAATGGCCTGAATCCAGATATCTTTACATTGGTCAATACTGGGAGACCCGATAACTTCTCGGATGCATTGAATCGTGCCAAAGGAGCTGAAGCAGGATTGCTTAGACAACGGAGTGCTCCGTATGTCGCACCGAGTCCGAGACCGCCACTACCTCCATCCCAAGTGCCTCCTCCTCGATTCGAAAGTGGTGGTAGTGGTAGTGGACGCAAAGAACAGCTGAAGGCGAAGGGGAAACAGTTTAAAAGACCAGGGAGCAGTTCGTCGAGCTCCAGCGGATCAAGACAGACTGGTTTTGATCAGAGTAGCAGGTATACAGGTGTTTATTGCAGTTCCTGTGGAGGGAAGCATGCGACTGAACAGTGCCAGGGAGTTACAGGTCGATGTAACGTTTGTAGGCAACCGGGGCATTTTGCCAAAGTCTGTCCACAGAGAGGTGTACAGCAAGGCCAGAGTGGAAGAGCATCCGGTTCAGTACCTCAGTTTGAGCGGCAGGCATCGTCGGTTCACTCTTTTCAGCCTCCACCAGCACCGACTCCACCCAGAGGCCGAGGTAGTCAGACTGTGACTCAACCTCCGAGGCAACAGGCCCAAGTGTTTGCGTTGACAGAGGAGCAAGCACAAGATGCACCAGATGATGTGATAGCAGGTAACTGCTCTCTTTATGGTTATCCTGCTTATATCTTGATAGATACAGGTGCATCGCATACATTCATCTCAGAACGATTTGCATTGTTGCATTCATTGCCTGTTGAGTCTTTGTTAGACGTTGTGTCTATTAATTCTCCGTTGGGAAGTGGATTAATATCTGTAACTACGGTTAGACATTGCATTCTACAGTTTGAGGGGCATGAGATTGACCTAGATTGTATAGTGTTGGGTCTAGCTGATTTTGATTGTATAGTCGGTATTGACATGCTAACGAAGTACAGAGCCACCGTGGATTGTTTCCACAAGATTGTCAGATTCAGACCCGAGATGACAGACGAGTGGAAATTCTACGGGAAGGGTTCCAGATCTCGGATTCCCTTGATTTCGGCTCTTACTATGAACAGACTGTTACAGAAAGGAGCGGATGGTTTCTTTGTTTATGCTGTAGATATGCAGAAGTCGAGCCCGGCATTGGCAGATCTGCCAGTAGTACGGGAATTTCCAGATATTTTTCCAGATGAGATCCCAGGATTACCTCCGGTTCGTGAGATAGATTTCAGCATTGAACTTGCGCCAGGTACCGTACCTATTTCGAGAGCTCCATATAGGATGGCACCCATCGAACTCAAAGAATTGAAAGCACAATTAGAAGATCTTCTAGCCAAGGGATATATCAGACCTAGTGTATCTCCTTGGGGCGCTCCGGTGCTGTTCGTGCGAAAGAAAGATGGGTCGATGCGGTTGTGTATCGATTACCGGCAGTTGAACAAGGCAACGATCAAGAATAAATATCCTTTGCCTAGGATCGATGACCTATTTGATCAGTTGCAGGGATCCTCGGTCTATTCTAAGATTGATTTACGTTCTGGTTATCATCAGCTCAGAGTTCGAGATATAGACATACCAAAGACAGCGTTTCGAACCAGGTATGGACATTACGAATTTATTGTCATGCCTTTTGGTTTAACAAATGCTCCTGCGGTATTTATGGGCTTGATGAACCAAGTGTTTCAGAGATATCTAGATGAATTTGTGATTGTCTTCATTGATGACATTTTGGTGTATTCGAAGAACAGAAATGAGCATGCAGAGCATCTCAGAATTGTTTTGCAGACGTTGAGGAACGAGCGACTGTATGCTAAATTGTCAAAGTGTGAGTTTTGGTTGAATAGAGTGGTCTTCTTAGGACATATCATTTCTGGAGATGGTATTTCTGTTGATCCGAGTAAAGTGGAAGCTGTGATTAGTTGGTCGAGACCGACTTCTGTACCAGAAATACGCAGTTTCATGGGCTTAGCCGGATACTACAGAAGATTTATCAAAGATTTCTCCAGTATTGCAAAACCAATAACTCAATTAACACAAAAGAATGCACCATTTGTTTGGTCAGAGGAGTGTGAGTCTAGCTTTGTTGAATTGAAGAAAAGGCTGACCAGTGCTCCAGTATTGACGATACCTTCAGGTACAGGTGATTTTGTTGTATATTGTGATGCTTCTCATAGAGGTTTGGGATGTGTTCTTATGCAGCGAGGTCATGTGATCGCATACGCCTCGAGACAATTGAAGCCACATGAAGTTCGATACCCCATTCATGATCTTGAATTGGCGGCTATCGTGTTTGCATTAAAGATTTGGCGTCATTATCTCTATGGCGAGAAATTTGAGATCTTTTCCGATCACAAGAGCTTAAAGTACCTATTTTCTCAATCAGAATTGAATATGAGGCAACGTAGATGGCTAGATCTTCTGAAGGACTTTGACTGTGAAATCAAATATTATCCAGGAAAGTCAAATGCAGCAGCCGATGCCTTGAGTCGTAAGGTATGTTCTTTGTCCTTATCGACGATAGGTGTTAACAAGTTAGTTGAAAATTGCTGTACATCTGGATTAGAATTTGATACAGATAGTAAGCCACTACGACTCTTTACGATCCAAGTTGAGCCCAATTTGATTATGAGGATTAAGGAAGCACAAAGAACTGATCAGAATGTGCAAAGATCAATCCAAATGGTCAGATCAGGGCATGTATCAGAATATCAGGTACGAGATCATGTGTTGTACGTGAATAACCGTCTAGTTGTGCCAGATGTTGCAGATTTGAGACAGCAGATTCTGACGGAGGCACATTGTAGTCGGTTCAGCATCCATCCTGGTGGCAGAAAGATGTACAATGACTTGAAGACACAGTTCTGGTGGAAGCAAATGAAGTCAGACATTGCCGAATTTGTGTCTAAATGCTTGAACTGCCAACAGGTGAAGGCCGAGAGGAAGAAGCCGGGGGGTTTACTTCAGAGTTTATCCATTCCAGAATGGAAATGGGACCACATTTCCATGGATTTCGTGACGAAGTTACCTCGATCATCCAGAGGTTGCGATGCGATTTGGGTCATTATTGACAGATTGACCAAATCTGCTTGTTTCATCCCTTATAGAATGACGTATAGACAGGATCAGATGGCGGAGATTTATATTCGTGAGGTAGTCAGATTGCATGGAGTGCCGAAGTCTATCGTATCAGATCGTGATCCACGATTCACTTCACACTTCTGGCACAGTTTACAGCAGGCATTAGGTACGACCTTACACCTTAGCACTGCTTACCATCCTCAGACAGACGGACAGTCAGAACGGACTATCCAGACATTAGAGGATATGTTGAGAGCCGTCGTGCTAGATTTTGGCATTAGTTGGCAAGATTCCCTACCTCTTTGCGAATTCTCGTACAATAATAGCTATCAAACAAGCATTGAGATGGCACCGTTTGAAGCTTTGTATGGCAAGAGGTGCAGATCTCCGCTATATTGGGATGATATCTCAGATGTGCCAGAACTTGGGCCAGACATGATTCGTGACATGACAGAGAAGGTGAAACTTATTCAGAAGAGAATGAAGACAGCACAAGATCGACAAGCAAAATACGCCAACATCCGACGTAGACCATTAGTATTTGAGGCAGGAGATAGAGTATTCTTGAAGATTTCTCCATTCAGAGGTGTTGTTCGATTTGGCAAACGCGGGAAACTATCGCCTCGATACATTGGTCCTTACGAGATTCTTGAGAAGATTGGCGATCGAGCTTATCGACTTGCTCTTCCTCCTTCTTTATCCGGAATACATGACGTATTTCATGTATCAATGTTACGCAGATATATGCCAGATGTTTCTCATGTTATTCAACCGAACGAAGCTGAACTTGATCAAACCTTGAGCTATATAGAACGACCGATACAGATTCTTGATCGAAAGGACAAACAGCTCAGAACAAAGACCATTCCACTTGTGAAAGTTCAGTGGAGTCGACATGGCATTGAGGAAGCGACGTGGGAAACGGAAGAAAACATGAGGCAGAAACACCCCGAGTTATTTATATGATATGAGTATGTATTCAGTTTTAGATTATCAAACTGTTTTAGATACTTTGTATGGTTACTTCAGTTCGAGGACGAACTTCTGTCTTAGAGGGGGAGAAATGTAATGCCCAGAGCAATGATTGACATGTACGAATTCATAGATATGTTGTGAAGATTGTACATAACCATAAGAAATAAGAAATGATATCTATTGAGATTAGATTGACCGATATCGAGAATGTTGGATTATTTATATTTCGGTGAGACCGGAAGGACCGAACCAGGATCGGATCGTCCGATGCGTTCGGATCGTCCGATCGGCGTTCGGAGCGTCCGAGCCAGGTGGCTGGACACATGGATGGCATGCAGAGTTCGGATCGACCGATCGTAGTTCGGATCATCCGAGACAGTTGGCTAGAGACGTGGAAGACATGCAGGATTCGGAACGTCCGAAGTGAGTTCGGAGCGTCCGAAGTGTGTCAGATCGGAGCGTCCGAAGTGGATCGGATCTTCCGATCATTGTCTATAAATAGAGACGCGAGGTCTCAGTTTAGAGTCATTCCTACGAGCTCTCAGTAGAAGTAGAAGTGTTAAGAGTCATTTCTATTGCAGATTCATCTTCACGACTGTAACAGCAATTCTACGACGAAAGGTATACTACATGCTTTGTTTTGGGGAATCACGACTCAAATGAGATCACATTTGAGTTTCCCAACCAAAATCACATACGAGTTTTATTGTTTATATCTTGATATAGGTATTATTATAGATTTGTTTATAGATCTTGTATGCAAATCTCGCTATGCTTTGTTTACAGATCATGTTACATTGCATTAGATGATTATTAGAACTTGTATTCAATTCTTATTATGCTTTGTTTACAGATCATGTTACATTGCACTAGATGATTATGCTTGTTTACAGATTTTGTATTCATGCATTAAGATAGGACAGTCTGGAGATCAGGCAGACTTCTAGACGTTCGGTTCTATCCCAGCTTAGGGGAAGATCACCCCCCTATTGTAGACGTGGATACAGATCAGGCCGAAGTCTAGGAATAAGACGTACCGTCACCCCGATTGGGAGGGTAGGTGATAGATCGTCTTATTCACACCGGGATCCCTAGAGTTTTAGTCGAGTCGCATCTAGACATGATTAGGCTCGCATTTCATGATTTTATATGAATGACATTCATATCAGCATGTTTCATGTTTTATAGTATTTATATGCATGTTCACATGTTTATACTGGGATGTGTTCTCACCGGTTTTCCGGCTGTTGTTATGTCTGTATGTGTGCATAACAACAGGTGGGGCAGGATTTGGGTCGAGACAGAGATGATCGTGTTAGCGTGGAGATCTCGGGCCTAGCAGACGGACCAGTAGTTGTCTTTTGTTATGTACTGTATTTTATTACTGGTTAGTTGAGGATATACGGAACAGGACATAGATTTTACGTTTGTATGTTGTAAATTAAATAAAGAACTTGTGCTTGTCTAGTTACATTTTGATTTAAATATAAAAGCGAAAAATTGACCCACATTTTAGAATAACAATCCATTTAATCCCAAGAAAAAGATTTAGAGCCCGGGTCCCCACATATTATTTACTGATTTGTTGAGTCATTGGCTGAGTCGCCTAGTCACCGACTGATTCGTCTAGCTATCGGCTGTTTCGCCTAGCTATTGGCTGATTCGCTTATTTATTGACTGATTCGTCTATCTATTGACTGATTCGTCTAGCTATCGGCTGTTTCGCCTAGCTATTGGCTGATTCGCTTAAATTTTGACTGAGTCGTCAATTCTGTGGCTGTTTCGCCCAGACATCGGGATCCCTAGGTTAGAGTTGAGTCGAGTCTGAGACGACGCATTGTTTGAGTCTGAGTGTGATTCATTATTTGTTATTGATTTATATTTCTGATTTGATACATGTTATGAATGTTAATTATATGCTTTTATATATGTTTTTATATGATTGCATGTTTACATTGTTTATACTGGGATATTTATATCTCACCGGAGTTATCCGGCTGTTGTCTTGTTTTGTATGTGTGCATGACAACAGGTGGGGCAGGTTCAAGGTCAAGAAAAGAAAGAGGCTGGACTAGATAGCGTGGAGAGCCGGGCTTCGAAGCAACTTAGGATTCAGCACTGATATGTAGTTGAACCTAGTTGAATCCTTGTAGATAATACAGGATGTGTATGTTTATGTTTAATATGTAATTTGAATTTAATTACATTACGTTTCCGCTTTGTATATTAAAAGAAAAATTTTTAGACCCTGTTTTATAATTGATTAATTAGTCCCAAACATGAGTAAGTACTTGATTAACGTCCGGGTCCCCACAAGGTCACACCTTCCTTAAGCTTCCTACTTCTTCCCATCACCTGTAACTCATTACAGAGATGCGAACCACAACCGGTATCTAATACCCAAGAAGTAGAATTAATTGAAATGTTTACTTCAATTTAGAACATACCATTTCCAGAACTCTTCTGGGCAAGATATTCCTTGCAATTTCGCCTCCAATGTCCAGGCTTCTTGCAGTGATGACAAACATCACTAGTCTTGTCAGCCTTAACTGGTGTGGCTGCCACAACAGGATTCGGAGATTGCCTCATCAAGGGCACGTTCTTCTTGGGACGTTGGAAAGAACGCTTATTTCCCTTCCCATGTGGATCAATCTTTGTACCAGATGAAGAACCCACATAAATGAAAGCGGACCGGTTACGGAGGCCGGAAACGCAACGGAAGCGAAAAACAAAAATTTTTATCAAGAATTTTCGGCCCCCTCAAATCTTTTGTGCAATATTTACAAAAATCTAAAACCATGCATAGGGTGTTAGAAATTTCATTACCTATCAACCCCTTAGAGTTGATGAATGGCTCCAACTTTGTTGTGAACAACAAAGCTCTTGAAATGGAAGATAAGTCTACAAGCTCCTCCTCCTTTGCTTCAAAATCAAGCCCACCACTTAGCTATGTAAATCCCTTCTTACTTTGCACTAGAAAAGCAAGAAGATTTTTCAAAGAGAAATTTTGTTCTCAACAAATTGAAGAACAAAACAAGAAAAATTTTGGGAGAGAATAGCTAGGAGTTTTCGGCCAAGTGAGATACAAAAATTGAGGGAGTGAAGTCTAGACTTGGGTGTGGGAAAAGTGGAAAAAGGTGTCCCCCATGCCATGCATTATTTTATTAAAAAGTATTCAAGTCTCTTCACCTCCCAAGCATGCAATCCCTACATGTCTCACTTGTATATTATATGGTTTTTAACACATTAAAAAACCATGGACTAAATTTTCATTATCTCAAACACATTTGAGATAAATTAAATATTACTTGAATTTACTCAAGTCCCACTAGTTTAAATAATTATTTTAATTGAGCTCTACAAGACTCAATATTATTTAATTAATTCAACACTTGAATTAATTTAATTATTTTAGACTCTACTAGGTCCACTAGTGTTTAATTAATTCAACATTTGAATTAATTTAATTTAGTCCCCAATAATGTTTATGAAAATCACAATTTTCAACTACATTATTTACTTGGCCAAATTTTAATCTTAGGAACACTTCCATATATTAAAATTTATATTTCTCTCATAGAAGTCATACTTCTAATTTTCTTTACACTTATAAACACATTTATAAGCCGTTCAACACATTGAACTATTTTACTTCTCTTCGGGATTTACTAAGCAAGTACTTGTGTGGCCCTCAATGGTTCATTGATACAACTAGCCGTGGGTTCACATCTCTATGTGATTCGGACTAAACATGTCCTTATATGAGCATACCCCAATTGCTCCATTCTTACTTATCAACTCCTTGATAGTAAGAACGTCAGAACTCAAGTCTGATAGCACCCAACCAATCACGTTAAACGCCTAGCAGCATCGCTTACGTGATTCCCTAGGTATCACATGATAGTGCCTGCAAGAACCATTCAATTATGGTTAGCGTACAGTACGGTCCCTTCAACTCATATATCCCGATCGATTCGACAACTATTGGTCTATCGAGAGTTGTCAATGAATCGATACTATGTGTCATGTTGTGGTTGCATCGATGGTGTAATCTATGAAACCCCTTTCATAATTACCACCATACTCTGATCAGAGATTTCAACCCACACATACATGAGAAACACATAGGATATCCATACCCGTAGGTAAGCGGTGAATCCCCGGCTACAATGCATCGACTCCTATATGTTTCGCCGTAACACCCAACCTTGCCACCTAATGACCCCATAAGAGTCGGTAAACAAGTCAAAGTGAAACGCTAGCACATAGAGTCTCAATGTTGTCCCGGGTCATAAGGACTAATTCTGTACAACCATAAACCAGGACTTTTCCACTCGATAAGTGAGAACCACTTGGAAAGTCCTTTTATGGAGGGTTGTTCAGTGCACTCTACAAGGAGCACCTATCTGCATGCTCGGACATCACAATGTCCCCTACCAATGAAACATGGTACTCACATCGCAGATACTAGTCTCTAACTCGAGCGGCCTTTATCCTTCTTAGTGGCGGCTGAATCGACTAGGAACGGTTTAGAATATACAGTATTCCAAATATGAGTTTCATGATACTCATCATATGAGCATCTCATATTCTTTCTACTATTTGTATATTCAAGGACTTTATCTATGCAACAAGCATGGGTATAAAGATAAAGATGCGCCAAATTAATAAATTGAAATATTATTAAAATAAAGATCGTTTATACAAAGAGTTTCATTGTGAACAGTCGGCCAACACTTGGCTCGACGTGCACCTACTCTAACAATCTCCCACTTGCACTAGAGCCAACTACCCATATACTTTAGACCCATTGATTCGCGATGCTTCTCGAATGATGGTCCTGGTAAAGGCTTGGTTAGTGGATCAGCAACATTATCTGCGGAGCCGACTTTGTCGATCGACACTTCTCCTCGTTCCACGATCTCTCTGAGGATGTGGTACTTTCTCAATACATGTTTGGACTTCTGATGAGACCTCGGCTCCTTCGCCTGAGCTATGGCTCCCGTGTTGTCGCACATCACCGGGATAGGAGCAACTCCATTTGGAATGACGCCCAACTCTTGGACGAAATTCCTAATCCAAACAGCCTCCTTTGCTGCAGCCGATGCAGCAATGTATTCTGCCTCAGTGGTGGAATCCGCAGTACTGTCTTGCTTGGAACTCTTCCAAGAGACAGCACCACCATTGAGCATGAATATGAATCCGGAGGTTGACTTCGAGTCATCAACATCGCTTTGGAAGCTAGAGTCGGTATAGCCTTCCAATTTTAGTTCTCCTCCCCCATAGACCAAGAACAACTTATTGGTCCTTCTCAAATACTTGAGGATGTCTTTCACAGCTTTCCAGTGTGGAAGACCAGGGTTGGATTGATATCTACTCACTACACTTAGTGCAAATGCCACGTCAGGACGTGTAGATATCATCCCATACATGATACTACCAATAGCCGAAGCATACGGAATTCGTGTCATCGCCGCTATCTCTGCATCAGTCTTGGGAGACATAGACTTGGATAGGGACACGCCATGACACATTGGTAGATGTCCTCTCTTGGACTCATCCATCGAGAACCGCTTCACGATGGTATCAATGTATGTGGACTGGGTGAGACCAAGCAATCTTTTTGATCTATCTCTATAGATCTGTATTCCCAATACAAAAGATGCTTCACCCAAGTCCTGCATTGAGAACTTACTTGCTAACCATATCTTTGTTGATTGCAACATTCCTACATCATTCCCAATGAGTAGAATGTCATCAACATAAAGAACAAGGAATGTCACAGCACTCCCACTGACCTTCTTATACACACAGGGTTCCTCAGGATTCTTAGTAAAACCAAACTCTTTGATTGTACTATCGAATCTGAGGTTCCAGCTCCTAGATGCCTGCTTAAGACCATAAATAGATCTTTGAAGTTTGCATACCATATGCTCACTTCCGATAGATGTAAACCCTTCAGGTTGAGACATGTAAATCTCTTCCTTAATATCCCCATTAAGGAAGGCAGTCTTGACATCCATCTGCCATATCTCATAGTCATACCATGCAGCTATGGCTAGCAAAATCCTAATGGACTTGAACATCGCAACTGGAGAAAAGGTTTCCTCATAGTCAACACCTTGCCTTTGAGTATACCCTTTTGCTACCAGTCGCGCCTTGAAGGTCAATACCTTCCCATCCGCCCCAAGTTTCCTCTTGTAAATCCATTTACACCCTATGGGAACAATTCCCTCAGGTGGATCCACGAGATTCCACACTTGGTTCGAATGCATGGAATTCATCTCAGACTCCATTGCTTCAAGCCATTTGGATGAATCGGCATCAGATAACGCTTCCTTGAAGGTCCTTGGATCACATCCAAGATTAGGCTCATCATGGCCCTCTTCAAGAAGCAGACCATACCTCACAGGTGGTCTCGAGACTCTCTCGGTTCTTCTAGGAGCTTGTATCTCCTCACTTGGCTTCTCGGGTGTGGGTTCTACAACTGTGGGTGTCTCTCGAACCTCTTCGAGTTCTATCATCTCGCCTTTTCTATCCAATAGAAATTCCTTTTCCAAAAAGGTTGCGTTCCTAGAAACAAACACCTTTGTTTCTTGGGGATGATAGAAGTAATATCCAATGGAATTTCTTGGATATCCCACAAAGTAGCATAAAATGGATCGACTATCCAATTTATCTCCCACTGTCTGCTTCACATAAGCAGGACACCCCCATATTCTTAGATAAGAATACTTGGGAGGCTTACCCATCCATATCTCATATGGAGTCTTGTCAACTGCCTTTGTATGGACATTGTTCAACAACAGTGCCGCTGTTTCAAGCGCATATCCCCAAAAGGATGGCGGCAACTCCGTGAACCCCATCATAGACCGAACCATGTCCATCAAAGTCCGGTTACGACGCTCCGAAACACCATTTAACTGTGGTGTAGCGGGCGGAGTCCACTGCGAGAGAATCCCATTCTCTCTAAGATACTCTTGGAACTCGGCACTCAAGTACTCACCACCTCGATCCGATCGAAGTGTCTTGATGCTTCGTCCCAATTGCTTCTCTACTTCACTTCTGAATTCTTTGAACCTTTCAAAGGCTTCAGACTTGTATTTCATCAAATACACATACCCATACCTCGAATGGTCATCGGTAAAGGTGATGAAGTAGGCATGTCCATGCTTAGTGGTGATGCTAAGCGGACCGCACACATCGGTATGGATCAAATCCAATAACCCTTTGGCTCGCTCCGCATGGCCCTTAAAGGGAATTTTGGTCATCTTTCCTTTCAGACAGGATTCACAAGTCGTGAGAGCGTTAATGTCAGACATATCAAACATGCCAACTCCCACTAGCTTGTTCATCCTTCTTAGGGATATATGACCTAATCGAGCATGCCATAATTGTGCCGAATTAAGAGTATCTTGTTTGCGCTTATTTGTTGTTGTTATCGTTTGGACATTGTTAAGTGGAATATCTTTTAATTTTAAGGTGTAGAGATTGTTTTCAAGTTCACCGGTACCAACTAAACATTCATTCTTGTAAATATTGCAAACACCTTTGCCAAATAAACAAGAATATCCATCAATATCAAGCATAGGAATGGAAATAATGTTTTTAATCAAGTCTGGTACAAATAAAACATCTCTTAATACAAACTTAAAATCATTGTTCAAAATTAAACAAACATCTCCTATGGCCTTGGCAGCAACTCTTGCTCCATTGCCCATCCTTAAGAAGGTCTCACCCTCTCGGAGCCTTCTACTTCTTCCCATCACCTGCAAATCGTTACAGAGATGTGAGCCACAGCCGGTATCCAATACCCAAGAAGTAGAGTTAATCGAGATATTTACTTCAATAAAGAACATACCTTTGGCAGAACCCTTCTGCGCAAGATATTCCCTGCAGTTACGCCTCCAATGTCCAGGCTTCTTGCAGTGGTGACAGATGTCAACAGTCTTTTCAGCCTTCACTGGCGCGGCTGCCACAACGGGACTCGAAGTCTGCCTCTTCAAGGGCTCGCTCTTCTTGGTACGCTGGAAAGAACGCTTCTTTCCCTTCCCATGTGGACCGGTCTTCGTGCCAGATGAAGAGCCCACATAAAGAACCTGCTTCTCCTTTTTGATTGTGGACTCAAAGGTCACAAGCATGTTCACCAACTCTTCAAGGCTGGGCTCGAGCTTGTTCATATTGAAGTTCACAACGAAAGGATCGAAAGAGCTAGGCAGCGACAGCAGCAACACATCAGTGGTCAACTCCGAAGGCAACACCAAATCCATGCCTACGAGCTTGTCCACGAGCCCAATCAACTTTAGGCCATGCTCATGGACCGAAGTCCCATCTCGCATGCGTAAAGTGATGAGCTCCTTTACTGTGGCATGCCTCAAAGGCCGAGTCTGCTCTCCGAAGAGCTCCTTGAGGTGCATATGAATGTCAGCAGCATTCTTTGCATCCTCGAATCGCCTTTGCAGCTCATCGTTCATTGAAGCTTGCATGTAACACTTGGCCTTCAAGTCATGGTCGCACCAATCCTTGTAGGTCTGCAGTTCCTCGGGACTGCAGTCAGTCGGAGCCTCATCAGGGGGCGACTCAGTAAGTGTGTATGCGATTTTCTCCGAGTTCAAGACAATCTTTAAGTTTCTTAGCCAAGTGATATAGTTTGGTCCGGTTAGTATGTGTTTTTCGAGAATGACCGAAAACGGGTTGCGAATTGATGACATGTCAAAGATTGTACTGAAAAGTAAAACAGATAAATGTTAATGACTATTTTAAAATATTTAATAAGATATAAAGTTTGGACTTTTACTTTATAAATAATCGCTCCCACTGTTTTGACATTTTCACTACCCTCTAGTGAAAACGGGAAACACTTTCCTCAGAAGGTACGTAAGGTCCAATTAGCGAATTGTGATCCCGAATAATATCGGCCATCACAATTCCTAAAAGGTAGTTTCCAATTGCATCGCCATGCAACCCTCTACGTATACTTTTGTCTCACGTTTGATTAGGACCCAATAATATGACGTCGTTCATCTTTACGTGTCAAGCCTAACCCATCGATATTGAACCTTAATGGACGGTCGCCATGAGTTCCCTCAATAATATGAGCCGAAATCATGGGAGTTCCACGTAGTTCACATCACAATGTCAATGGATGTCACAGCTTTCCGGCACTCAAGGCTCCCCCAATAATATGAGCCGAGCCCCGAGTACGGGTAGCGTTCATCATGCATCCATTGTCGATGGAAGACAAGGAAATTATAAACAAATTTATAATTCCCCTTTTCGGACATGATATTAATTTTGAATCTTATTCAAAATGAGGGTTTTTAATTTTGAAAGGTCTCATCATTAATTTTATTTTAAAAGCTCGCCATGTTTGATCGTATGTTTGCCGGATTCATGCAACTTTGTTATTATAATAATAATAACGCACATACTCATTATTTATAACATATCATGCATATATTATAAATAGAAAACAATACAAGGATGATCAATCGCCCCAATAACTAATGGCCCGTGTGAGCCAAACACGGGCCTAGGTCCAATCCTAGGGTAAATGCACGGGATGCAATGCAACTATACTATTACATTAGCATCCTATATTACATGTCTTCGATCTTCATAATCACCAAGGCCACCATCTTCCAATCTTGATCTTCCCCTATTCTAATATTTACAAATAAATATCCATGGCACATAGGGATACATCTCATGGGGTGGGAACGGGCCATAAACCAAGCCCACTTTATAAATTGATAATTATTACAATCATACAACACAAATATCCTAGCATACACCTAGCAAATTGGGCTTGGGCTTTTGATCATCCTTCATGCATAATATCACATATCATACACCATCAATTAATTATCACTATAATTAATTGATCCAATATTATATATCTTGACCCAATCACTAACCGCCACAATTATAAATTAAATTAACAAAGTATACAAACACCTTTGTCTACTTTCAAATTAATTTATTTATAATCGAATTTCTTGTAAATCACAATTTACTATAAATAATTAAAGTCACACTTCAATTATTTATTTTATGAGAAAATATGTGCAACAATTGTAAATTTAAACTTAAGGGCCCAAAAACCATTTTTCACCAAAAATATTTTGGCCCATTTAAATTTCACAAATTATGTTGGCCATCCAATGGCCCAACATCTCAAGGCCCATGACACTAAGATTATCCAAAACACTTTTGGAAACCCTAGCCGTCATCGCCGTCGCCGGAGCTCCGTCGCCGGATTCCGGCAACAAAAAATTTTTTTTTTTTTATTTAAAAAACAGTATTTCGGGCAGCCCCTTGGGCTGCCCCTTGGCTGCCCGAAAAATTTCGGGCAGCCCCTTCGGGCAGCCCTCGGGCAGCCCCGAAAAACATTTTTTTTTTTTTTTTTTGTTTTTGACATAAAATTTTCGGTCCTTGCATATTCTTTGCACAAAAATTCTCAAGCGGTTAGAAATCGATCTCAATACAATATTACGTAAATATAGCACAAAAACCGTAACCTTAGCTCGGATACCACTTGAAAGCGGACCGGTTACGGAGGCCGGAAACGCAACGGAAGCGAAAAACAAAAATTTTTATCAAGAATTTTCGGCCCCCTCAAATCTTTTGTGCAATATTTACAAAAATCTAAAACCATGCATAGGGTGTTAGAAATTTCATTACCTATCAACCCCTTAGAGTTGATGAATGGCTCCAACTTTGTTGTGAACAACAAAGCTCTTGAAATGGAAGATAAGTCTACAAGCTCCTCCTCCTTTGCTTCAAAATCAAGCCCACCACTTAGCTATGTAAATCCCTTCTTACTTTGCACTAGAAAAGCAAGAAGATTTTTCAAAGAGAAATTTTGTTCTCAACAAATTGAAGAACAAAACAAGAAAAATTTTGGGAGAGAATAGCTAGGAGTTTTCGGCCAAGTGAGATACAAAAATGAGGGAGTGAAGTCTAGACTTGGGTGTGGGAAAAGTGGAAAAAGGTGTCCCCCATGCCATGCATTATTTTATTAAAAAGTATTCAAGTCTCTTCACCTCCCAAGCATGCAATCCCTACATGTCTCACTTGTATATTATATGGTTTTTAACACATTAAAAAACCATGGACTAAATTTTCATTATCTCAAACACATTTGAGATAAATTAAATATTACTTGAATTTACTCAAGTCCCACTAGTTTAAATAATTATTTTAATTGAGCTCTACAAGACTCAATATTATTTAATTAATTCAACACTTGAATTAATTTAATTATTTTAGACTCTACTAGGTCCACTAGTGTTTAATTAATTCAACATTTGAATTAATTTAATTTAGTCCCCAATAATGTTTATGAAAATCACAATTTTCAACTACATTATTTACTTGGCCAAATTTTAATCTTAGGAACACTTCCATATATTAAAATTTATATTTCTCTCATAGAAGTCATACTTCTAATTTTCTTTACACTTATAAACACATTTATAAGCCGTTCAACACATTGAACTATTTTACTTCTCTTCGGGATTTACTAAGCAAGTACTTGTGTGGCCCTCAATGGTTCATTGATACAACTAGCCGTGGGTTCACATCTCTATGTGATTCGGACTAAACATGTCCTTATATGAGCATACCCCAATTGCTCCATTCTTACTTATCAACTCCTTGATAGTAAGAACGTCAGAACTCAAGTCTGATAGCACCCAACCAATCACGTTAAACGCCTAGCAGCATCGCTTACGTGATTCCCTAGGTATCACATGATAGTGCCTGCAAGAACCATTCAATTATGGTTAGCGTACAGTACGGTCCCTTCAACTCATATATCCCGATCGATTCGACAACTATTGGTCTATCGAGAGTTGTCAATGAATCGATACTATGTGTCATGTTGTGGTTGCATCGATGGTGTAATCTATGAAACCCCTTTCATAATTACCACCATACTCTGATCAGAGATTTCAACCCACACATACATGAGAAACACATAGGATATCCATACCCGTAGGTAAGCGGTGAATCCCCGGCTACAATGCATCGACTCCTATATGTTTCGCCGTAACACCCAACCTTGCCACCTAATGACCCCATAAGAGTCGGTAAACAAGTCAAAGTGAAACGCTAGCACATAGAGTCTCAATGTTGTCCCGGGTCATAAGGACTAATTCTGTACAACCATAAACCAGGACTTTTCCACTCGATAAGTGAGAACCACTTGGAAAGTCCTTTTATGGAGGGTTGTTCAGTGCACTCTACAAGGAGCACCTATCTGCATGCTCGGACATCACAATGTCCCCTACCAATGAAACATGGTACTCACATCGCAGATACTAGTCTCTAACTCGAGCGGCCTTTATCCTTCTTAGTGGCGGCTGAATCGACTAGGAACGGTTTAGAATATACAGTATTCCAAATATGAGTTTCATGATACTCATCATATGAGCATCTCATATTCTTTCTACTATTTGTATATTCAAGGACTTTATCTATGCAACAAGCATGGGTATAAAGATAAAGATGCGCCAAATTAATAAATTGAAATATTATTAAAATAAAGATCGTTTATACAAAGAGTTTCATTGTGAACAGTCGGCCAACACTTGGCTCGACGTGCACCTACTCTAACAATAAAGAACCAACTTCTCTTTCTTGATGGTTGATTCAAACGTAACAAGCATATTCACCAACTCCTCAAGGGTCGGCTCCATCTTGTTCATGTTGAAGTTCACCACAAAAGGATCAAATGAGCTAGGCAATGATAACAACAACATGTCGGTGGTCAACTCCGAAGGCAAGATCAGATCCATGCCAACGAGCTTGTCCACGAGCACAATCAACTTCAGGCCATGCTCATGGACCGAGGCCCCATCTCGCATGTGCAAAGTGATCAGCTCCTTGACGGTAGCATGCCTAAGAGGCCGTGTTTGCTCACCAAAGAGCTCCTTGAGATGCAAATGAATGTCAGCAGCACTCTTTGCATCCTCACAACGCCTCTGCAGCTCATCATTCATAGAAGTCAGCATATAACACCTGTCTATCAAGTCATGGACACACCATTCCTTGTAAGCCTGCAATTCCTCAGGAGTGCAGTCAGTCGGAGCCTCAACAGGGGGCGACTCAGTCAGTGTATATGCTACTCTTTCCGAATTCAAGATGATTTTTAGGTTTCCTAGACAAGTGAGGTAATTAGGTCCAGTTAATATGTGTTTGTCGAGTATTACGGATATCGGATTGCAAATCGAATACATTGTCAATTCGTAGTGAAAAGTAAAAACAGATAAATGTTGATGACTATTTTAAAATATTTAGTAAGATATGAAGTTTGAACTTTTACTTCATAAATATTTGCTCCCACTGTTTTTACATATTTCACTACCCTCTAGTGAAAACGGGAAACTCCTTTCCTCAGTAGGTACGTAAGGTCCAATTAGTGAATTATGATCCCGAATAATATCGGCCAATCACAATTCCTAAAAGGTAGTTTCCAATTGCATCACAATGCAACCCTCTACGTAAACTTTTGTCTCACGTTTGATTAGGACCCAATAATATGACGTCGTTCATCTTCACGTGTCAAGCCTTACCCATCGATATTGAACCTTAATGGACGGTCGCCATGAGTTCCCTCAATAATATGAGCCGAAATCGTGGGAGTTCCACGTAGTTTACATCACAATGTCAATGGATGTCACAGCTTTCCGGCACCCAAAGCTCCCCCAATAATATGAGCCGAGCCACGAGTACGGGTAGCGTTCATCATGCATCCATTGTCGATGAAAGACATGGAAATTATAAAAAAATTTATAATTCCCTTTTTCGGGCTTGATATTAATTTTGAATCTTATTCAAAATGAGGGTTTTTAATTTTGAAAGGTCTCATCATTAATTTTATTTAAAAGCTCGTCATGTTTGATCGTATGTTTGCCGGATTCATGCAACTTTGTATTATCATAATAATAACGCACATACTCATTATTTATAACATATCATGCATATATTATAAACAGTAAACAAATCAAGGATGATCAATCGCCCCAATACTAATGGACCGTGTGAGCTAAACACGGGCCTAGTGTAAGAGTAGATGCCCTGCAAGACAACGGTTGGCTAGGGAATTTATTGACTCAAGTGAAATAAACAATCTTTATTTTAATATAATTTAACTTTTTATGGTCTTGTTATAATTTATCTGTATACCCATGCATACAGCATAGATAAAGTCCTTGATTATGCTTTAATACAAATGTGGGGACCCGGGCTCTAATTCTTTTTCTTGGGATTAAATGGATCGTTATTATAAAACGTGGGTCAAATTTTCGCTTTTTACATAAAAACACATGTAACTAAACAAACATAAGTTCTTACTTTAATTTACCATATAAAACATAAAGTACATGTCTTGATCCATAAACAACTAGTGTTCACTATCATCTAAACTCAAATGATAGTACAAGCCTAACAAAAGAACAACTAGTCCTCTGTTGCGCCCGAGATCACCACGCTATCACGATCATCGCTGTCTCGACCCAGATCCTGCCCCACCTGTTGTTATGCACACATACAGACATAACAACAGCCGGAAAACCGGTGAGAACAAATGCCAGTATAAACATGTATACATGCATTCAAACAATCTAAAACATGAAACATGCTAATATGAATGTCATTCATATAAAATCAACCTAATCATGTCTAGACTCGACTCAACTAGAACTCTAGGGGTCCCGTTGTGAATAAGACGGCACTGTCTGTCACCTACCCTCCCAATCGAGGTGTTGTCCGTCTTATTCCTAGACTTCGGCCTGATCTGTATCCGCGTCTACAATAGGGGCGGTGATCTTCCCCTAAGCTGTGATATCGCCGAACGTCTAGTAGTCTGCCTGATCTCCAGACTATCCTATCTTAATGCATGAATACACAATCTGTAAACAAGCATAATCATTCTAATGCATTGCCACATGATCTGTAAACAAAGCATAGCAAGATTTGTATACAAGTTCTATAAACAAATCTATAAACAATCATAATCATATCAGTAATATCCCAAGTTTTTATTGTGCTTTGATCAGTGATTTCATGTGTTATGATTATGGGATATTCATATATATTGATATGGTCAAGTTTTAGTGTTGTTTATAGTTCATTTTATTGCCAATGGGTTAGAGAAATTATAGGGGCCTAGTTGTTGATGATTTGGGAATGGTTGAATGCTAGTGGTGATGGTTTTATGCTTGATTTTATATGGAATTTGGTTGTTAAAATTCATAATAATTGAGTGGAATAAGAAAATGTTGGATATTAAGTTAAGAAAAGTCATTTTTAGGAGTTCGTGCCGGAGGAGTAGCGATCGGGTGCAGCAACGCCGCACCCGCGCTGCCATGTGCAGCGCGGGTGCGCTGCCTGCGCGGGCAGCGCTGCTCCAGCGCTACCCATTCGTGTGCGGGTGCGTTTCCTTCGATTTTTATACGAAAAGTGCATTTTCAAAACACACTTTTAAGGTTGGGAAGGAATTTATATTGCATTGTATTGAGAAATATCTTCATTCCTTCATCTCTCATTTCTCTCTCATACGTAACTTCTCTTTTCTTCTCCAAAATTCTTTCTTCTAAATCTTCTCCAAATTCAAGGATTTTGTGGAAATCTTAGCATCTCCTAGTCTAGGTGCTAGCTGCAAGGTAAGAACTTAATTATTTATGGGTTTTGTGAAGAATTGTTGGGTTGGATGGATGCGTTGACTTCATGAATCTAAGTATATATGATGTTAATTCATAGTTTTTATGGTGTTTATTGTTGTAGGGATTCTATTGAGGTCATCTTTGCAATCAAGTGTTGATTGGGTTGTAAGTAGAAGCTATTTCTTGTGCTCACATGATATATATGTATCCAAGCCATGTTTATTGAAGTCTAGCTTCTTTTATGGTTATATTATGCCATATTCATTGTTATATATTCAAAGATCCAAGAATTCTATTGATTCCATTGTTAAAGAAGCTAGCAAACTATTGTGCCTATCAAGTGTTTGATGAATTGTCCCAATAAATTCATATGCTACAATCCTTTGTGCATATCAAGTGTTTGATGAATTGTCCCATTGAATTCCATATGCTACAATCCTATGTGCATATCAAGTGTTTGATGAATTGTTTCAATGAATTTCATATGTTCCAATCCAAGGAAATGATAGTAATTCATGCATGTCATTGGCCAATCACATGAAGAGTGTCTCTCACAGCCTGGTATATATTTTCATATATCACAGAGATGCTATACATAGATTATCTCTCACAGTCCGATATAAATTTATATATATCAACAGAGATAATATTCACAGGTCACAGATTACAAGTTACATACTATCATTTCATTTCATGGTTATCTCTCACAATCCGATATATATTTATATATATTAACAGAGATAACATTCACAGATTATAAATCATTGAGCTATTGTTTCATATTCATGCTATGGTATACCATCTATATTATTATTTCATTATTGTTCATTGAATATGGTATTGTTCACTTTCATTGCCATTGGGATATTTCAAGCCAAGCCATATAAATATGTATTTGTTATGTAAAGTTCTCTACTTACTGAGTTTTATCTCATTCCAGTTATTTCATGTGATGCAGGTAATAAAAATATTTGAGCAGATTGTCCAAGGAGGAGAAGTCATATAGCTATTGAAAATGGAACACCTTTTATTTGGTTATGTTAATGTTTTATTGGTGTGAGTTGAACATTTAAAGTTTTAAAAATATCATGTATTTTATTATATGTATTGTGGGTATTTGATTTATGATGTATTGAATTTATGTATTGTTTGGTTTGTATTTTATGAAAATGGTTACAATGGATATAAAGTATATTTTCTTGACGATAAATGCTTCCGCTGATGTCAAGTTATATTTCATTTTAAAATAATTTTAAGTGGGGTGTTTCAATTAGTATCAGAGCAATGTTCATTGGACCATATATGACTTCTTCTGCCTAGGACAATCTGGTATGTTTTCAATCCTGCATCTATTGATTTTAACATTGACATTTGATTCTATTCCATTGCCATTGATGTATTCTTTCATTCTATCCATGTTAACATGAGCACCGATATAGGAAATGCCTACCAAGCGTAAGAATGTTGAAGGGGATGATAGTACTACTTTCTCAGATAAGAATACTCGTGTAGTAGATGAATTTACTAAGTTATTGCAAGATCAAGCTAAAGTTCATGGTGATCAGATCCAACAGTTATTGACTATGCAAACAACGATTCAAGGTCAAGCACAAGAAAGAATTCAAGGCGCGACAAATAATTCTGAAAATGGTGCGTATGATCGTTTCAGGAGGATGAATCCTCCTGATTTTATTGGTGGTCCTGATCCATTATTAGCTCTTGAATGGGTCAAAGCTTTGGAAGCCATCTTTGACTATTTGAAATTTTCTGATCAAGATAAAGTTGGTTGTGCTGTGTTTATGTTGGTAAAGGCTGCTCGTATTTGGTGGGAAGCCACCAAAGTGACTGTTAATGTTAAAGAACTGGTGTGGAACGAGTTTAAGGAATTATTTCATGCCAAATATTTTTCAAAGGAAATTAAGGCCAAGAAAGTGAAAGAGTTTCTGGAATTGAGACAGGCTTCTTTGTCTGTTACTGAGTACATACTGAAATTTGAAGAAGGTTGTGTGTTTGTTCCTTTTATTGCTGAGAATGACAAGGATAAAGGTGAACACTTTATTCGTGGTTTGAAATCTGAAATTTGTAGGGATGTCCATATGTCCAAGGTAGTGAATTATCAAGAAATTGTGGAGAGAGCTTTACTTGCTGAACATGATGAGCACGAGATTGAGAAGGATAGACAGTTGAGGAGACAAGTTTTTCAAGCCAGAGGTCAGGGTCAGGGTTCAAGTGTGAATGTTAGAGGAGGAGGTTATAAAGGCAAAGGCAAGATGGATCAGCGTAGTAGATTTCCTTTGCCTCCTGCAGATAATGATCGACTATTGTGTGCCAAGTGTGGAAAGTCACACAAAGGAGAATGTTTAATTGGCAGCGGTCGTTGCTATAGATGTAAGGAAGTTGGACACACGGTTTATAACTGTCTTCTTTCTTTTGGAAAAGGTAAAGTGCAAGGTCGAATCTTTTCAATGACAAAGGAGGGCGCAAATCCTGATGCTTCAGTCATATCAGGTAATATTTTCATTTTGGGAAAAGAAGCACTTACCTTAATTGATACTGGTGCAACACATTCTTTTATATCTGAGGAGTTTATGCATACTATATCTGTTGAACCTACTGTGGTGTCTATTCAATTTAATATTGTGTTACCTTCTGGGAAGAAATTTGGACAAATAGTATAATTAAGGCTTGTCCTGTGTTGATGGGATCAAGATTGTTGTATGCAGATTTAATTGTAATTTCAATGGTTGCATTTGATGTGATATTGGGTATGGATTGGTTGTCTGCTTATCGTGCTGTGATTGACTGTGTTAGCAAGACAGTAAAATTTTTAGCAGATGATATTGAGAAGGATTTATTTGTGGGTGGTACCTCTTCATTAAGTATCCCTATTATTTCTTGCCTTCAAGCTACTAAATTGTTGCATAAGGGTTGTGTTGGTTATTTAGCTTCAGTTTTGGATACAAGAAAGGAAAGTAAAATACAGATACAGGATATTGATGTGGTTCAGGATTATCCTGATGTATTTGATGATGATGTACCTGGATTACCACCTGATCGAGAGGTAGAGTTTGTTATTGATTTAATTCCAGGTACAACTCCAATTTCTAAGGCTCCTTACAGATTAGCTCCAACTGAAATGAAAGAATTAAAGAATCAATTGCAGGAGCTATTAGATAAAGGTTTTATCCGTCCTAGTTTCTCACCTTGGGGAGCTCCAGTGTTATTCGTGAAAAAGAAGGATGGATCATTGCGATTATGTATTGACTATCGTGAACTGAATAAGGTAACTATTAAGAATAAATATCCTTTGCCAAGGATAGATGATCTTTTTGATCAATTGCAAGGAGCAATAGTATTCTCGAAGAATGATCTTCGGTCTGGTTATCATCAATTAAAGGTGAGAAATGAGGATATATCAAAGACTGCTTTTAGAACGAGGTATGGACATTATGAATTTTTGGTGATGTCTTTTGGATTAACCAATGCTCCTTCAGTGTTTATGGATTTAATGAATCGTGTCTTTGCACCGTATTTGGATACCTTTGTCATTGTTTTTATTGATGACATTTTGATTTATTCTAAGACACGAGAACTTCATAGAGATCATTTGAGGATTGTGTTGAACTTGTTGAGGGAAAAACAATTATATGCAAAGTTCAAGAAATGTGAATTTTGGTTAGAAAAAGTGGCATTTTTTGGCCATATTGTTTCTAAGGAAGGAATTTCTGTAGATCCTTCTAAGATTGAGTCTATTCAACAATGGTCCATTCCAAAGACAGTTTCAGATGTGAGAAGTTTTCTGGGTTTAGCAGGATATTATCGAAGGTTTATAGAGAACTTCTCAAAGATAGCATTGCCATTGACGAGTTTAACTCGTAAGTCAGTCAAGTTTGAGTGGACTATAGCATGTCAACAAGCATTTCAAGAGTTAAAAGATAAGTTGACTTCTGCCCCTGTGTTAGTACTTCCTTGTGGTACTGAAGATTTTGTGGTTTATTCAGATGCTTCAAAATTGGGGTTAGGTGCTGTACTGATGCAGCATGGGAAAGTGATAGCTTATGCTTCTCGTCAGTTAAAGGACTACGAGAAAAATTATCCTACTCATGATTTGGAGTTAGCAGATGTGGTGTTTGCATTAAATATTTGGCGAAAATATCTTTATGGTGAGAAATGTGAAATTTTTACGGATCACAAAAGTTTGAGTTATTTGTTTTCACAGAAAGAATTGAATATGCGACAGCGGAGATGGTTAGAACTTGTCAAGGATTATGATTGCACCATTAGCTATCATCCTGGTAAAGCTAATGTGGTTGCAGATGCTTTGAGTCGCAAGTCAAGTTCAGAATTAAATGCTATGATTTCTAAATTTTTGTTGCTTGATTTGCAAAGAAATGAGATAAATTTGGTATCTTCAGGGACAGTGGCTCGATTATCTACATTAGTTCTCCGCTCAACTTTGTTTGATCGAATTTTGAAGGAACAACAGTCTGATGTTCAGTTATTGGAGTTAAAAAGGAATAAAGAATTATCAGGAGTTTCTGAATTTGGAGTGAATCGTGATGGTTTGATTACCTTTCGAGGTAAAATATGTGTTCCTATTGGTGATAACATACGAAGAGAGGTACTCATAGAAGCTCACACGGCGCCATACTCTGTACATCCTGGTGGTACTAAGATGTACCAAGATGTTCGACGTCTTTATTGGTGGCCAGGTATGAAGAAAGACATTACAGTATTTGTTTCTGAATGTCTAACTTGTCAGCAGGTTAAGAGTGAACACCAAAGACCGGCGGGATTATTGCAATCTTTGCCTATACCGCAATGGAAATGGGAACACATCACAATGGATTTTGTGGTTGGATTGCCAAGGACTCAGAAAGGTTTCAATTCTATTTGGGTGATTGTTGATCGATTGACTAAATCATCGCATTTTCTTCCTGTCAAGACAACATATTCTATGAATCAATATGCCGATGTATATATTCAAGAAATTGTGAGACTTCATGGTATACCGGTATCTATAGTGTCAGATCGTGATCCGAGGTTTACATCAGAGTTCTGGAAAAGTTTACATCGAGCTTTGGGCACGAAGTTAGCCTTTAGTACTGCCTACCATCCTCAAAGCGACGGGCAATCAGAAAGGGTTATTCAAATTCTTGAGGATATGTTAAGAGCTTGCACAATTGATTTCCCTGGGAGTTGGGATTCCAAGTTGCCATTAGTTGAATTCACATATAATAATAGTTACCAGTCTTCCATTGGCTTAGCACCTTATGAAGCATTATATGGAAGAAAGTGTAGATCTCCTTTGTATTGGGAAGAGGTAGGTGAAAGAAAGATGTTGGGCCCTGAGTTGGTTCAACATACAGCAGATGTTGTGGCGTTAATTCAAGAAAGATTGAAGACAGCTCAATCTAGACAGAAAAGTTATGCCGATGTTAGAAGACGGCCTTTGGCATTCGAGGTTGGTGATCATGTTTTTATCAAGATAGCTCCTCTCAAAGGAGTTATGAGATTTGGCAAGAAAGGTAAGTTAAGTCCTCGATACATTGGACCATTTGAAATTCTAAATAAGATTGGAGAGCGAGCCTATCGTCTTGCTTTACCACCGGACTTGGACCGAGTTCATAATGTATTTCATGTATCCATGCTTCGTAAGTATATTGCTAATCCATCTCATGTTCTTCGGTACGAGTCATTGGAACTTTTGCCTAACCTAAGCTATGATGAAAAGCCGGTTCAAATTCTTGATCGTAAGGTTAAGGTGTTAAGGAAAAAAGAAATTGGCATTGTCAAGGTTCTTTGGAGAAATCAAGTGATTGAAGAGGCCACGTGGGAACCTGAAGAGGAGATGAAGCAACGTTATACTAATCTATTCGTTAATAGGTAATTTCGGGGACGAAATTTTTATAAGGAGGGGAGATTGTAATATCCCAAGTTTTTATTGTGCTTTGATAAGTGATTTCATGTGTTATGATTATGGGATATTCATATATATTGATATGGTCAAGTTTTAGTGTTGTTTATAGTTCATGTTATTGCCAATGGGTTAGAGAAATTATAGGGGCCTAGTTGTTGATGATTTGGGAATGGTTGAATGCTAGTGGTGATGGTTTTATGCTTGATTTTATATGGAATTTGGTTGTTAAAATTCATAATAATTGAGTGGAATAAGAAAATTTTGGATATTAAGTTAAGAAAAGTCATTTTTAGGAGTTCGTGCCGGAGGAGTAGCGATCGGGTGCAGCAGCGCCGCACCTGCGCTACCATTGGCAGCGCAGGGGCGCTGTCTGTGCGGCAGCAGCGCCGCACCCGCGCTGCTGCGTGCAGCGCGGGTGCGCTGCTCCAGCGCTGCCCATTCGTGTGCGGGTGCGTTTCCTTCGATTTTTATACGAAAAGTGCATTTTCAAAACACACTTTTAAGGTTGGGAAGGAATTTATATTGCATTGTATTGAGAAATATCTTCATTCCTTCATCTCTCATTTCTCTCTCATACGTAACTTCTCTTTTCTTCTCCAAAATTCTTTCTTCTAAATCTTCTCCAAATTCAAGGATTTTGTGGAAATCTTAGCATCTCCTAGTCTAGGTGCTAGCTGCAAGGTAAGATCTTAATTATTTATGGGTTTTGTGAAGAATTGTTGGGTTGGATGGATGCGTTGACTTCATGGATCTAAGTATATGATGTTAATTCATAGTTTTTATGGTGTTTATTGTTGTAGGGATTCTATTGAGGTCATCTTTGCAATCAAGTGTTGATTGGGTTGTAAGTAGAAGCTATTTCTTGTGCTCACATGATATATATGTATCCAAGCCATGTTTATTGATGTCTAGCTTCTTTTATGGTTATATTATGCCATATTCATTGTTATATATTCAAAGATCCAAGAATTCTATTGATTCCATTGTTAAAGAAGCTAGCAAACTATTGTGCCTATCAAGTGTTTGATGAATTGTCCCAATAAATTCATATGCTACAATCCTTTGTGCATATCAAGTGTTTGATGAATTGTCCCAATGAATTTCATATGCTACAATCCTTTGTGCATATCAAGTGTTTGATGAATTGTCCCATTGAATTCCATATGCTACAATCCTATGTGCATATCAAGTGTTTGATGAATTGTTTCAATGAATTTCATATGTTCCAATCCAAGGAAATGATAGTAATTCATGCATGTCATTGGCCAATCACATGAAGAGTGTCTCTCACAGCATGGTATATATTTTCATATATCACAGAGATGCTATACATAGATTATCTCTCACAGTCCGATATATATTTATATATATCAACAGAGATAATATTCACAGGTCACAGATTACAAGTTACATACTATCATTTCATTTCATGGTTATCTCTCACAGTCCGATATATATTTATATATATTAACAGAGATAACATTCACAGATTATAGATCATTGAGCTATTGTTTCATATTCATGCTATGGTATACCATCTATATTACTCTTTCATTATTGTTCATTGAAGATGGTATTGTTCACTTTCATTGCCATTGAGATATTTCAAGCCAAGCCATATAAATATGTATTTGTTATGTAAAGTGCTCTACTTACTGAGTTTTATCTCATTCAAGTTATTTCATGTGATGCAGGTAATAAAAAGATTTGAAGCAGATTGTCCAAGGAGGAGAATTCATATAGCTATTGAAAATGGAACAACTTTTATTTGGTTATGTTAATGTTTTATTGGTGTGAGTTGAACATTTAAAGTTTTAAAAATATCATGTATTCTATTATATGTATTGTGGGTATTTGATTTATGATGTATTGAATTTATGTATTGTTTGGTTTGTATTTTATGAAAATGGTTACAATGGATATAAAGTATATTTTCTTTACGATAAATGCTTCCGCTGATGTCAAGTTATATTTCATTTTAAAATAATTTTAAGTGGGGTGTTTCAATATCTAGATATAAACAATAAAACAAGTATGTGATTTTGGTTGGGAAACTCAAATGTGATCTCATTTGAGTCGTGATTCCCCAAACAAAACATGTATTATACCTTTCGTCGCACAGTTGTTGTCACAGTTGACAATACGAATCTGAAATGGAAATGTTGATACAAAATCTATCAATCTCTTATCTAATCAACACATATCCAAGTCACTACGCGATCCCGATACAATTTGACGGCATAACGACGTATATTCTTAACACCGGTCAATCCAAATTTCAACAGATATCAACACTATATCATCCTCAACTCATACTCAAATCCTATGCACAAACCATATTCAAAATCGATATAATGTACTTCTAACTATGCTGAATTTCATAATAATTGCATATGATATCTGTTCTTCGATCTGTTTACAAATATATCATGCTCAATACGTCAAGAACATAATATAACTTTCATATTCCAATTCCTTTAACATCTAAATCGTGAAACTTGCTAAAGTTAAACAATACTTACATCACTTTGTAGCTTTCAAAGCAAGGAACACAATTCTTAACTCGGAATATGATTTGGATAGCTAAATCGTGAGATATCTAACTTTAAAGCTTGAAAACCTTGAGAAGTTATGGAGGAAATCTCGATTCTGAAGGCTGGAACTGAAGAATAGCTGAATCAGCGCAACTATATATATACTAGGCCATGTGTCAACAGGAGAAAGAGAGTGGATTCCTCGCATGCACCACCGCGGATGCGGTACTGTAAGGAGCGCGGGTGCGCCAAGCTTTCGGCAGCCCTACAATTTTTCCAAAACTGTCGACCGCGGGTGCGGTCATGTAAACACCGCGGGTGCGGTCTCAGCACCGCGGGTGCGGTTTAATTCTACCGCGGGTGCGATGTGGCTACGGGAATTTTACTTTCTGCCCATTGCACCGTGGGTGCGGTGCTTGCCAGACCGCGGGTTCGGTCTTGCACAGCTAAAATTTCATATTTTATCGCATCGTTTCGCCCCGTCTGTTCTTGCGTTTCGTATTCAACTATCTACGAAAATCTCAGGCATTACATTTCTCCCCCTCTAAGAAATGATTTCGTCCTCGAAATTGCAGGTCATTTTATCAATGCAAGTATAAAAGTAATCACATCAAAGCTAGACAAATACTTACATTATTGAAATAACTCAGGATGTTTCTGGCGCATATCTGCTTCTGTTTCCCAAGTCGCTTCTTCGACGCCATGACGACTCCACTGAACCTTCACAAGTGGAATAATCTTCGTTCTGAGCTGCTTATCTTTCCGATCAAAAATCTGTGTCGGTTGTTCCACATAGCTCAAAGTTTGATCAAGTTCAGCTTCGTCAGGTTGAATGACATGAGAAACATCTGGCATATATCTTCGCAACATTGATACATGAAACACGTCATGTATTCCGGATAGAGAAGGAGGAAGAGCAAGTCTATAAGCTCGATCGCCAATCTTTTCAAGAATTTCGTAAGGACCGACGTATCTAGGAGACAGCTTCCCTCGTTTGCCAAATATAACAACGCCTCGGAAAGGAGAAATCTTCAAGAATACTCTGTCTCCTTGCTCGAATACCAACGGTCTACGTCTGACATTGGCGTATTTTGCTTGTCTATCCTGTGCTGTCTTCATTCTTTTCTGAATAACTTTCACCTTCTCAGTCATGTCACGAATCATGTCTGGCCCCAGTTCTGGTACTTCTGAGATATCATCCCAATATAGCGGAGATCTGCACTTCTTGCCATACAAAGCTTCAAACGGTGCCATCTCGATACTCGTCTGATAGCTATTATTGTAAGAAAATTCGCAAAGAGGTAGGGAATCTTGCCAATTAATGCCAAAATCTAGCACAACGGCTCTCAACATATCCTCTAATGTCTGGATAGTCCGCTCTGACTGTCCGTCTGTCTCAGGATGGTAAGCAGTACTCAGTTGTAATGTCGTACCTAAGGCCTGCTGTAAACTGTGCCAAAAGTGAGAAGTGAATCGTGGATCACGATCTGATACGATAGACTTCAGCACTCCATGCAATCTGACTACCTCTCGAATATATATCTCCGCCATCTGATCTTGTTTATACGTCATTTTGTATGGAATGAAACAAGCAGATTTGGTCAATCTGTCAATAATAACCCAAATCGCATCGCAACCTCTGGATGATCGAGGTAACTTCGTCACAAAATCCATGGAAATGTGATCACATTTCCATTCTGGAATAGATAAACTCTGAAGTAACCCCCCGGGCTTCTTCCTTTCAGCTTTTACCTGTTGGCAGTTCAAACACTTAGACACGAATTCTGCAATATCTGATTTCATATGTTTCCACCAGAATTGTGTCTTCAAGTCATTATACATCTTCCTGCCACCAGGATGAATGCTGAATCGACTACAATGTGCCTCTGACAGAATTTGCTGTCTCAACTCTGTAACATTTGGCACAACAAGACGGTTATTCACATACAACACATGATCACGTACCTGATATTCTGATAAATGTCCTGCTCTGACCATCTGAATCGATCTTTGCACATTCTGATCGGTTCGTTGAGCTTCTTTGATCCTCCTGATCAAATCCGGCTCAACTTGAATAGCAGCAAGCCGTAGTGGTCTCTTATCTGTATCAAATGCTAATCCAGAGAGACAGCAACTTTCAACTAACTTTGTAACACCTATCGTCGATAAGGACAAGGTACATACCTTTCGACTCAAGGCATCTGCTGCTGCATTTGACTTTCCTGGATAATATTTGATTTCACAATCAAAATCTTTTAATAGATCAAGCCATCTACGCTGCCTCATGTTCAGTTCTGATTGAGAAAATAGGTACTTCAGGCTCTTGTGATCGGAGAAGATTTCAAATTTTTCGCCGTAGAGATAGTGACGCCAGATCTTTAATGCAAATACGATAGCCGCCAATTCCAGATCATGAATGGGGTATCGAACCTCATGTGGTTTCAATTGTCTTGAGGCGTATGCGACCACATGACCTCTCTGCATAAGAACACATCCCAACCCTCGGTGAGAGGCATCACAATATACAATGAAATCACCCGTACATGAAGGTATCGTCAACACTGGAGCACTAGTCAGCTTTTTCTTCAGTTCTAGGAAGCTAGACTCGCACTCCTCTGACCAAACGAATGGCATATTCTTCTGTGTCAATTGTGTGATCGGCTTTGCAATACTGGAGAAATCTTGAATAAATCTTCGGTAGTATCCTGTCAGACCCATGAAACTGCGTATTTCTGGTACCGAAGTCGATCTTGGCCAATTGATCACAGCTTCCACTTTACTCGAATCAACAGAAATACCATCTCCAGAAATGATATGCCCCAAGAATACAACTCGATTCAGCCAAAACTCACACTTTGACAATTTCGCATACAGTTGCTCGTTTCTCAACATTTGCAAGACAATTCTGAGATGCTCTGCATGCTCATTTCTGTTCTTCGAATACACCAAAATATGATCAATGAAGACAATCACAAATTCATCCAAATATCTCTGAAACACTTGGTTCATCAAGCCCATAAATACCGCAGGAGCATTTGTTAAACCAAAAGGCATGACAATAAATTCGTAATGTCCATACCTGGTTCAAAATGCTGTCTTCGGTATATCTACATCTCGAACTCTGAGTTGATGATACCCAGAACGCAAATCAATCTTAGAATAGACAGAGGATCCCTGCAACTGATCAAATAGATCATCAATTCTAGGCAAAGGATACATGTTCTTGATCGTTGCCTTATTCAGTTGCCGGTAGTCTATACACAATCGCATCGAACCATCTTTCTTTCGCACAAACAGCACCGGAGCGCCCCAAGGAGATACACTAGGTCTGATATATCCCTTGGCCAGAAGATCTTCCAACTGTGCTTTCAATTCTTTTAGTTCGATGGGTGCCATCCTATACGGAGCTCTCGAAATAGGGACGGTACCTGGTACAAGATCAATACTAAAATCTACCTCTCGCACTGGAGGTAATCCTGAGATTTCATCTGGAAAAATATCTGGAAATTCCCGTACTACTGGCAAATCCGCCAATGCTGGGCTCGACTTATGCATATCTACAGCATAAATAAAGAAACCATCTGCTCCTTTTTGTTACAATCTGTTCATAGTAAGAGCCGAAATCAAGGGAATCCGAGATCTGGAACCCTTCCCGTAGAATTTCCACTCGTCTGTCATCTCGGGTCTGAATCTGACAATCTTATGGAAACAATCTACAGTGGCTCTGTACTTCGTTAGCATGTCAATACCGACTATGCCCCTCAAACTGTAGAATGCAATGTTTAACCGTAGTTACAGATATCAATCCACTTCCCAACGGATAATTAATCGACACAACATCTAACAAAGACTCAACAGGCAATGAATGCAACAATGCAAATCGCTCCGAAATGAATGTATGCGATGCACCTGTATCTATCAAGATATAAGCAGGATAACCATAAAGAGAGCAGTTACCTGCTATAACATCATCTGGTGCATCTTGTGCTTGCTCTTCTGTCAATGCAAACACTTGAGCCTGTTGCCTCAAAGGTTGACTCACAGTCTGACTACCCCTGGCTCTGGGTTGAGTCTGTGCCGGGGGAGGCTGAAAAGAATGAACCGATGATGCCTGCCGTTCAAACTGAGGTACTGAACCGGATGCTCGTCCACTCTGGGCTGGCTGTACACTCCTCTGTGGACAGACTTTGGCAAAATGCCCCGGTTGCCTACAAATGTTGCATCGGCCTGTAACTCCCTGGCACTGTTCAGTCGCATGTTTTCCTCCACAGGAACTACAATAAACACCTGAATACCTGGTACTCTGATCAAAACCCGTCTGTCTTGATCCGCTGGAGCTCGACGAACTGCTCCCTGGTCTTTTAAACTATTTACCCTTGGCTTTCAATTGATCTTTTCTGCCGCTGCTGCTACCGCCGCTTTCAAATCTAGAAGGAGGAGATTGTATTGAAAGTTGTGGTGGTCTTGGCACAGGAGCAACATATGGAGCACTCCGCTGTCTTATCAATCCTGCTTCCGCTCCTTTGGCCCGATTCAATGCATCCGAGAAGTTGTTCGGTCTCCCCGTATTTACCAACGTAAAGATGTCCGGGTTTAAGCCATTGATAAATTGATCCGCCATGGCCTCGTCATTCCCCGAAACATGGGGTGCGAAACGAAGCAAGGAAGAGAATTTGGCAACATACTCTTCAATGTTCAAAGTCCCTTGCCTCAAATTGGCAAATTCAGCACCTTTATCTTTACGATAGGAGATAGGAAAGAAACGCAGAAAGAACTCCGTCTTGAACACTTTCCATGTAATTTCGGTACCACGTTGCTCTAGTGCTCTCTTCATGTTCAACCACCAGTTCTTAGCTACATCCTGGAGTTGATGGCCAATAAGCTTTATTCTTTTCTCGTCACCATACTCCAAAGACTCAAATAACATCTCAATGTCTTCAAGCCAACTTTCACAATCCACTGCCAGTTCTGTACCTTTCAAGGTTGGCGGTCGAAAGGATTGAAATCTTTTGAGCAGCGTCTCCATTGGCGTAGCAGTAACGTCCATTGGATCTCCGGATGTGCTACCCTGTTCTAGTGCTGTGGGTCGTAGAGGCACTGCTGCTCTTCGAGGAGGCATATCTAATAACCCAACAGATTAGTAAACAAGATATACAACTGTCTCAGCCCTTCTCTAGTCAGTTACCTCTGAACTAGAATCGGTTCTGATTCAGTCAATTACATTCTGTAATCAATCAAATAACACACAACATGTAATACAAAAAGCAATAAATCATGCTAGCAGATCATAAAGCAAGGAAGAAGACTCAAACTACCCCGCTCATTCTATCTTATCTCAGTCTAAAGGAACTCTCGCTCTGTTACCACCTGTTGTGGGGACCCGGGCTCTAATTCTTTTTCTTGGGATTAAATGGATCATTATTATAAAACGTGGGTCAAATTTTGGCTTTTTACATAAAAACACATGTAACTAAACAAACATAAGTTCTTACTTTAATTTACCATATAAAACATAAAGTACATGTCTTGATCCATAAACAACTAGTGTTCACTATCATCTAAACTCAAATGATAGTACAAGCCTAACAAAAGAACCACTAGTCCTCTGCTGCGCCCGAGATCACCACGCTATCACGATCATCTCTGTCTCGACCCAGATCCTGCCCACCTGTTGTTATGCATACATACAGACATAACAACAGCCGGAAAACCGGTGAGAACAAATCCCAGTATAAACATGTATACATGCATTCAAACAATCTAAAACATGAAACATGCTAATATGAATGTCATTCATATAAAATCAACCTAATCATATCTAGACTCGACTCAACTAGAACTCTAGGGATCCCGTTGTGAATAAGACGGCACTGTCTGTCACCTACCCTCCCAATCGAGGTGATGTCCGTCTTATTCCTATACTTCGGCCTGATCTGTATCCGCGTGTAAGGCTCGAGAATTATTCGTTGTCATTGATGTTATACTTGTGGAAATAAGAATGCATGAATTATGAGATTTTGAGCAGCAGGGCCGAAGCCACATCGCACCCGCGGTGCTAAGACTACCGCACCCGCGGTGCTAAGACTACCGCACCCGCGGTGTAGGTGACAGAAATTGGTGAATTTGTGCGAACAGACACCGCACCCGCGGTGCTAGCAAGACCGCCCCCGCGGTGTGAGACCGCACCCGCGGTCATGTAAGGACCGCACCCGCGGTCTAAGAATTCCAGAAAATAATATTGCTGCCGAGAGCACAGTGCACCCGCACTCTTGAGTCACCGCACCCGCGGTCTGCATGCGAGATTGCCACCTTTGAATTTCGTGTTGACACATGGCATGTATATATATACATAAAGTTGCTGAGTCTTCATTCTCCTTTCAGATTGAGGGAAAGAATCGAGAGCAAGCTTTGTTCCTTCAAGCTTTGTCATCTTAGATTTGAGATTGTGCAAGATTTGCTCATTTGATTTTAATTCCGAGTCCGGATTATTGATCCTTGCAACGAGGGATAGCTAAGGATGTAAGTTTCGATTATTTTCAGCATGGTTCGAAATCTATGTATTGGGGAAATTATGATTTTGTTAGAAATATGTGTTCTTGGTATACCGAGCATCGTATATTTGTTATCAGAACGATTTTCGGACACCGTATACGAGCCTTGCGAATTTCCAGCATGTATATCGATATTGATTGGAAGAATTGAGCATGTTATATTGTGTTTTGATGAGTATATTATGAAGATTATGAGTTGTGGCTATTGTATATATTGTTTTGTTGAGATTGAGTTGACCGGTACCGAGAATTACACCGTTACGCCGTCAAATTGTATTGAAACCGATTTCAGCTATGTTTATTGAGTTGTTTGAGATGTATATTGATAGAGTGCACCTGGACTATGCCATTTCAGATTTGTATTGGCTATTGTGAACTCGAGACTTCGACGACGACACCGACGATTCGGCAAGAAAGGTATAATTCATGTGGTCACGGGATTGCACAACTCGATTCAGATTTGATACGAGTTTCCCTAAATCACATACTAGATTGTTATTACATTTGATTATGTAATGCCTTGTTTATTGATTTATATTCGAGTCCTGAGATAGGAGAGATTGGCAGACTTGCCAAAACTAGACGTTTCGGTGTATCGACGCATAGGAGCAGATTTGCTATATGTGTAGACCCTCGATACATAGTTGACCGAAGTCTAGGAATAAGACGTACCGTTGCCCCGAGTGGTTGGGTAGGTAACAGACCGTCTTATTCACACCGGGATCCCTAGATTAGAAATGAGTCGAGTCAAGATTTAAATGTTGAATACAGATTTGTATTCTTCTACATGTTTAGATTTTATTCATGTTACTTGATATATTCTATGCTTTTGTACATGATTATGACATTGCATGCATCCATGTTTTATACTGGGATATGTTCTCACCGGAGTTATCCGGCTGTTGTCGTGTCTGTATGTGTGCATGGCAATAGATGGGGCAGGATCAGGGTCACGACGAGGAAGAGAGAGTTGATAGCGTGGAGATCTCGGGCGTGGAAGATTCCTAGTGTTTCCTACTGGACTTGTAGCACTTATGTCTGTAGTTGTTATTGAACACTAGGGTATGTTTGTACGCACAGACATGTATGTAAATTATGTTGTTTAATTTCTATTGAGACATGATATGCTTTCGTTAATACATTTAAATTAATGTTAAAAGCAAAATTTTGACCCACATTTTCGAACAAAGATCCAATTAAATCTCAAAAGAATAGAGTTAGAGCCCGGGTCCCCACAACAGGTGGTATCAGAGCAGTAGGTTCTGTAGACTGAGATTGAGTAGAATGAGCGGGGTAGATCGAGTCATCTTCCTTGCTTTTGAGATGCTAGCTTGGTTTATTGCTTTCCCTATTATATGTGGTGTTGTATTATCTGAATTGATTTACAGCATTTCAAGCCTGAATCAGAACCGATTCTCGATCAGAGGTATATGATCAGAGGAGGGCTGAGACAGATGATATTGATTATGTACTAATCAGTTTGATAATCAGATTTATGCCGCCTAGACGAGTGCCACAGCCAAAACAGGGTAGCACATCAGGTGCACAGATGGATGTCACCGCTACGCCGATGGAGACCTTATTGAAAAGATTTCAGTCTTTCCATCCGCCTACCCTGAAGGGCACAGAGAGTGCAGTAGAGTGCGAGAGTTGGCTTGATGATATCGAGATGTTGTTTGAGTCTTTGGCATATACTGATGAGCGACGTGTGAAGCTGATAGGGCATCAGATGCAAGAGGTTACAAAGAGCTGGTGGTTGACGATGAAGAGAGCCTTGGAGCACCGAGGCATTGACATTACGTGGAATGTTTTTAAAGACGAGTTCTATCAGCGTTTCTTCCCCGTCTCCTACCGCAAGGATAAGGGAGCTGAATTTGCGAATCTGAGACAGGGACAGTGGAACATAGAGGAGTATGTGGCTAAATTTTCTGCATTGCTACGATTTGCGCCGCATGTGGCCGGGAACGACGAGGCAGTGGCCGATCAGTTCATCAACGGGCTGAATCCCGATGTCTTTACCTTGGTAAACACGGGCCGGCCTAGTACTTTTTCAGAGGCACTGAACCGAGCAAAGGGAGCCGAGGCTGGCTTGATCAGGCAGCGAGGGGCTTCCTACGGTGTTCAGGGGCAGAGACCGCCACAGCCTACTACCGTACAGTTTCCACCACCTCCTCCTCGTTTTGACAGCGGAGCTAGTGGTAGTGGTAAGAAGGAATTTCTGAAGGCTAAAGGCAAACAGTTTAAGAAATCTGGGAGTAGTTCATCGAGTTCGAGTGGATCTCGACAGAGAGGTCAGGGGTCAGAGTATAGTGGCGCATACTGTGGTTCGTGCGGAGGGCGACATGCGACGGAGCAGTGTCAAGGAGTTCTGGGACGCTGCAACATGTGTAGGCAACAGGGACATTTTGCCAGAGTTTGTCCCCAGAGAGGTGCACAACGATTCCAGAGCACCGGATCATCAGCACCAGTGCCACAGATGGAGAGACAGGCATCTTCTGCACACTCCTTCCAGCCACCCTCTACACAGACCCAGCAGAGACCAGGAGGTAGTCAGACGGTGAGTCAGCCTCCCCGACAGCAGGCACGTGTCTTTGCCCTGACAGAGGAGCAGGCGCAGGAGGCGCCAGATGACGTCATTGCAGGTAGCTGTTTTCTTTGCGGTTAGCCTGCATATGTGTTGATAGACACAGGTGCATCTCATACATTCATATCTGAACATTTTGCATTGAGACATTCGTTGCCTGTTGAGTCGATGTCTACGGTAGTGTCTATAGCTTCTCCGTTGGGAAGTGGTTTGATATCTGTGACTACTGTTAGACACTGTATGCTTCAGTTTGAGGGGCATGAGATTGATCTTGATTGTGTAGTACTTGGTTTAGCTGATTTTGACTGTATAGTTGGTATAGACATGTTGACCAAGTACAGGGCCACTGTAGATTGTTTCCACAAGATTGTCAGATTCAGACCCGAGATGACAGATGAGTGGAAATTCTACGGCAAGGGTTCCAGATCTCGGATTCCCTTAGTATCTGCTCTGACTATGAGTAGACTGCTTCAGAGAGGAGCAGAGGGCTTTCTCGTATATTCAGTAGATTTACTGAAGTCGAGCCCAGCATTGGCAGATTTGCCAGTGGTTTGCGAGTTTGCAGATGTTTTTCCTGATGAGATTCCGTGGTTGCCTCCAGTTCGAGAGGTTGATTTCAGCTTAGATCTTATGCCCGGTTCTGTTCCTATTTCGAGAGCTCCGTATAGGATGGACCGATAGAGCTGAAAGAGTTGAAAGCACAGTTGGAGGATCTTCTGTCCAAGGGATATATCAGACCTAGTGTATCTCCTTGGGGTGCTCCGGTGCTTTTTGTCAGAAAGAAAGATGGTTCGATGCGACTGTGTATTGATTATAGGCAGTTGAACAAGGCAACAGTGAAGAACAAGTATCCTTTGCCTCGCATCGACGATCTGTTTAATCAGTTACAGGGATCTTCGGTATACTCGAAGATTGATTTGAGATCAGGGTATCATCAGCTCAGAGTTAGAGACATTGATATTCCGAAGACTGCATTCCGAACCAGGTATGGACATTACGAGTTTGTTGTTATGCCTTTCGGTTTGACGAATGCACCAGCGGTTTAACATGAGTTTGATGAACCGTATTTTTCAGAGCTATTTAGATGAGTTTGTTATTGGTTTCATTGATGATATTTTGGTGTATTCGAAGAGTTTGACTGAGCATGCAGATCACCTGAGGATTGTATTGAAGACTTTGAGAAATGAGCGGTTGTATGCCAAACTGTCCAAGTGTGAATTCTGGCTGAGACAGGTTGTCTTCTTGGGGCACATTATATCGGGAGATGGTATTGCAGTAGATCCGAGTAAAGTTGAGGCTGTTATCAGTTGGCCAAGACCGACTTCTGTGCCTGAGATACGCAGTTTCATGGGTCTAGCCGGGTATTATCGACGTTTTATCCAAGATTTTTCCAGTATAGCGAAGCCGATTACCCAGTTGACACAGAAAAATATGCCATTTGTGTGGTCCGAAGATTGTGAAGCCAGTTTTGTAGAGCTGAAGAAGAGGCTGACTAGTGCGCCTGTCTTGACGATTCCTGCAGGTACAGGTGAGTTCGTTGTATACTGTGACGCATCTCACAGAGGGTTAGGATGTGTTCTTATGCAGCGAGGGCACGTGATAGCATACACCTCTAGACAGCTGAAGCCGCACGAGACTCGTTATCCGATTCATGATCTTGAATTGGCGGCGATTGTGTTTGCACTTAAGATCTGGCGTCATTATCTGTATGGCGAGAAATTTGAGATCTATTCCGATCATAAGAGCCTGAAATATCTCTTTTCTCAGTCAGAGTTGAACATGAGGCAGCGACGATGGCTTGATCTGCTGAAAGATTTTGATTGCGAGATCAAGTACCATCCAGGAAAGTCGAATGCAGCGGCAGACGCCTTGAGTCGAAAGGTATGTGCTCTTTCCTTGTCGACTGTAGGTGTATCGAATTTAGTGGAAGATTGTTGCTTGTCTGGATTGATATTTGATACAGATAGTAGACCGTTGCGACTTGCTGCGATTCAGATTGAGCCAGATCTGATTTCGAGGATCAAAGAAGCACAGAGAACTGATCCGAGCGTGCAGAGATCGATTGATATGGTCAGAGCTGGTCATATATCAGAGTATCAGGTTAGAGATTCTGTTCTGTATGTGAATAACCGCTTAGTAGTGCCAGAGATTTCAGATTTGAGACGACAGATCATGTCAGAGGCACACTGTAGTCGGTTCAGCATTCATCCTGGAGGCAGGAAGATGTACAATGATTTGAAGACACAATTCTGGTGGAAATAGATGAAGACAGATATTGCAGAATTTGTGTCTAAGTGCCTGAATTTCCAGCAGGTGAAGGCAGAGAGAAAGAAGCCAGGAGGTTTACTTCAGAATTTGTCTGTTCCTGAATGGAAATGGGACCACATTTCCATGGATTTCGTGATGAAGTTACCTCGATCATCCCGGGGCTGTGATTCGATTTGGGTCATCATTGACAGATTAACCAAATCAGCGTGCTTTATTCCGTACAGAATGACCTATCGACACGATCAGATGGCAGAGTTGTATGTCAGAGAGGTCGTCAGATTACACGGTGTGCCGAAGTCGATCGTATCAGATCGGGATCCACGATTCACTTCTCACTTTTGGCGCAGCCTGCAGCAGGCTTTGGGTACGACTTTACACCTGAGCACTGCTTATCATCCTCAGACAGACGGACAGTCAGAGCGGACTATCCAAACTTTAGAGGACATGCTGAGAGCCGTAGTACTAGATTTTGGTACTAGTTGGCAAGATTCATTGCCGTTGTGTGAGTTTTCATACAACAACAGCTATCAGACTAGCATTGAGATGGCACCGTTCGAAGCTTTATATGGAAAGAGGTGCCGATCTCCGTTGTACTGGGATGATATTTCTGAGGTACCAGTGTTGGGGCCTGATATGATTCGTGAGATGACAGAGAAAGTGAAGATCATTCAGAAGCGAATGAAGACGGCACAGGATAGGCAAGCGAAGTACGCCAATATTAGACACAGACCGTTAGTATTCGAACAGGGAGACAGAGTATTTCTGAAGATTTCACCTTTCAGAGGCGTTGTCAGATTTGGCAAGCGAGGAAAGTTGTCTCCTAGATACGTCGGTCCGTATGTGATTCTTGAGAAGATTGGCGATCGAGCTTACAGACTTGCTCTTCCTCCTTCACTGTCCGGTATACATGATGTTTTTCATGTATCGATGTTGCGCAAATATATGCCGGATGATTCTCATGTCATTCACCCTGACGAAGCCGAGTTAGATCATACTCTGAGCTATGTTGAGCGACCGATACAGATTCTTGATCAGAAGGAGAAACAGCTTAGAACCAAGACTATTCCGCTTGTGAAGGTTCAGTGGAGTCGTCATGGCATCGAGGAAGCAACTTGGGAGACGGAGTCTGAGATGAGACAGAGGCATCCCGAGCTATTCTTATGATGTGAGTCTTTCTTCCCACTTTGACTTTACTGTTTTGTGTATACTTGCGTGATTACTGGTTTATGAGTTCGAGGACGAACTCTTGTCTAAGAGGGGGAGAAATGTAAGGCTCGAGAATTATTCATTGTCATTGATGTTAGACTTGTGGAAATAAGAATGCATGAATTATGAGATTTTGAGCAGCAGGGCCAAAGCCACATCGCACCCGTGGTGCTAAGACTACCGCACCCGCGGTGTAGGTGACAGAAATTGGTGAATTTGTGCGAACAGACACCGCACCCGCGGTGCTAGCAAGACCGCCCCCGCGGTGTGAGACCGCACCCGCGGTCATGTAAGGACCGCACCCGCGGTCTAAGAATTCCAGAAAATAATATTGCTGCCGAGAGCACAGCGCACCCGCACTCTTGAGTCACCGCACCCGCGGTCTGCATGCGAGATTGCCACCTTTGAATTTCGTGTTGACACATGGCATGCATATATATACATAAAGTTGCTGAGTCTTCATTCTCCTTTCAGATTGAGGGAAAGAATCGAGAGCAAGCTTTGTTCCTTCAAGCTTTGTCATCTTAGATTTGAGATTGTGCAAGATTTGCTAATTTGATTTTAATTCCGAGTCCGGATTATTGATCCTTGCAACGAGGGCTATCTAAGGATGTAAGTTTCGATTATTTTCAGCATGGTTCGAAATCTATGTATTGGGGAAATTATGATTTTGTTAGAAATATGTGTTCTTGGTATACCGAGCATCGTATATTTGTTATCAGAACGATTTTCGGACACCGTATACGAGCCTTGCGAATTTCCAGCATGTATATCGATATTGATTGGAAGAATTGAGCATGTTATATTGTGTTTTGATGAGTATATTATGAAGATTATGAGTTGTGGCTATTGTATATATTGTTTTGTTGAGATTGAGTTGACCGGTACCGAGAATTACACCGTTACGCCGTCAAATTGTATTGAAACCGATTTCAGCTATGTTTATTGAGTTGTTTGAGATGTATATTGATAGAGTGCACCTTGACTATGCCATTTCAGATTTGTATTGGCTATTGTGAACTCGAGACTTCGACGACGACACCGACGATTCGGCAAGAAAGGTATAATTCATGTGGTCACGGGATTGCACAACTCGATTCAGATTTGATACGAGTTTCCCTAAATCACATACTAGATTGTTATTACATTTGATTATGTAATGCCTTGTTTATTGATTTATATTCGAGTCCTGAGATAGGAGAGATTGGCAGACTTGCCAACACTAGACGTTTCGGTGTATCGACGCATAGGAGCAGATTTGCTATATGTGTAGACCCTCGATACAGAGTTGACCGAAGTCTAGGAATAAGACGTACCGTTGCCCCGAGTGGTTGGGTAGGTAACAGACCGTCTTATTCACACCGAGATCCCTAGATTAGAAATGAGTCGAGTCAAGATTTAAATGTTGAATACAGATTTGTATTCTTCTACATGTTTAGATTTTATTCATGTTACTTGATATATTCTATGCTTTTGTACATGATTATGACATTGCATGCATCCATGTTTTATACTGGGATATGTTCTCACCGGAGTTATCCGGCTGTTGTCGTGTCTGTATGTGTGCATGGCAACAGGTGGGGCAGGATCAGGGTCACGACGAGGAAGAGAGAGTTGATAGCGTGGAGATCTCGGGCGTGGAAGATTCCTAGTGTTTCCTACTGGACTTGTAGCACTTATGTCTGTAGTTGTTATTGAACACTAGGGTATGTTTGTACGCACAGACATGTATGTACATTATGTTGTTTAATTTCTATTGAGACATGATATGCTTTCGTTAATACATTTAAATTAATGTTAAAAGCAAAATTTTGACCCACATTTTCGAACAAAGATCCAATTAAATCCCAAAAGAATAGAGTTAGAGCCCGGGTCCCCACACCGCGTCTATAATAGGGGCGGTGATCTTCCCCTAAGCTGTGATATCGCCGAACGTCTAGTAGTCTGCATGATCTCCAGACTGTCCTATCTTAATGCATGAATACACAATCTATAAACAAGCATAATCATTCTAATGCAATGCCACATGAACTGTAAACAAAGCATAGCAAGATTTGTATACAAGTTCTATAAACAAATCTATAAACAATCATAATCATATCTAGATATAAACAATAAAACAAGTATGTGATTTTGGTTGGGAAACTCAAATGTGATCTCATTTGAGTCGTGATTCCCCAAACAAAACATGTACTATACATTTCGTCTCACAGTTGTTGTCACGGTTGACAATACGGATCTGAAATGGAAATGTTGATACAAAATCTATCAATCTCTTATCTAATCAACACATATCCAAGTCACTACGCGATCTCGATACAATTTGACGGCATAACGACGTATATTCTTAACACCGGTCAATCCAAATTTCAACAGATATCAACACTATATCATCCTCAACTCATACTCAAATCCTATGCACAAAACCATATTCAAAATCGATATAATGTACTTCTAACTATGCTGAATTTCATAATAATTGCATATGATATCTGTTCTTCGATCTGTTTACAAATATATCATGCTCAATACGTCAAGAACATAATATAACTATCATATTCCAATTCCTCTAACATCTAAATCGTGAAACTTGCTAGAGTTAAACAATACTTACATCACTTTGTAGCTTTCAAAGCAAGGAACACAATTCTTAACTCGGAATATGATTTGGATAGCTAAATCGTGAGATATCTAACTTTAAAGCTTGAAAACCTTGGGAAGTTATGGAGGAAATCTCGGTTCTGAAGGCTGGAACTGAAGAATAGCTGAATCAGCGCATCTATATATATATATACTAGGCCATGTGTCAACAGGAGAAAGAGAGTGGATTCCTCGCATGCACCACCGCAGGTGCGGTACTGTAAGGAGCGTGGGTGCGCCAAGCTTTCGGCAGCCCTACAATTTTTCCAAAACTGTCGACCGCGGGTGCGGTCATGTAAACACCGCGGGTGCGGTTTAATTCTACCGCGGGTGCGATGTGGCTACGGGAATTTTACTAACTTTCTGCCCATTGCACCGCGGGTGCGGTGCTTGCCAGACCGCGGGTGCGGTCTTGCACAGCTAAAATTTCATATTTTATCGCATCGTTTCGCCCCGTCTGTTCTTGCGTTTCGTATTCAACTATCTACGAAAATCTCAGGCATTACAACAAATGAATCGTAATTCGATGTTGAAACTCATTTGTAAGCACTGCATATTCTAAATTCGTTCCTAGTCGATTCAGCCGCCTAAAACAGGGATAAAGGCCGCTTGAGCTCGAGACTAGCATATGTGATGTTGTGTACTGCGTTTCTTGGTAAGGGCATAGAGATGTCCAAACATACAGATGGGTTGTCATATGATGATTATGAAAGCGGACCGGTTACGGTGGCCGGAAGCGCAACGGAAGTCAAAAATTTTTAATTTTCTACAAGAAATTTCGGCCACCATGGTTTTTGCACAATATTTACAAAACAACATCAAACATAGGATGTTTAGGATGATTTACCTATCAACCCCTTGAGGTTGATGTATGGCTCCAACTAAAGTGTAAACACTTTAGCTCTTGAAGGTTGACAAGTCTACAAGCTCCTCTTCCAACTCCAAAATTAAGCCCACCACAAGCAATGTAAATCCCCTCAAGTTTTGCACTAGAAAAACTTAAGGATTTTTCAAAGAGAAAGCTTTTATTCTCCAACACATGAAAAACAAAAGAAAGAAAAATTTGAGAGAATTGTGTGTGTGTGTGTTCGGCCAAGAGGTAGAATGAGAGAGGGGGGAGAAAATTTTCTTGGTTTTGTGAAAAGTTGTCTTGCATGCCATGCAATATTTTATTCAAAAGTATTCCCCACCCTTTGATCTCCCAAGCATGCAAACCCTAGCATACTTTGCATGTGGGCTTGTAACTTTTACAAGGCCCATGGACTTTTAATTGTCTCAAACATTTTGAGCCCAAATAGACTTTACTTGATTTTACTCAAGCCCACTAGTTAAATAATTATTTCCAATTGGGCTCTACGAGGCCCAATGTTATTTAATTAATTCAACACTTGAATTAATATAATTATTTGGACTCTACTAGGCCCACTAGTGTTTAATTAATTCAACACTTGAATTAATTTAATTTAGTCCACAATAATGTTTATGAAAAATCACAATTTTCAACTACATTATTTACTTGGCCAAATTTTAATCTTAGGAACACTTCCAAAAATTAAAATTTATATTTCTCTCTTAGAAGTCATACTTCTATTTTTCTTTACGCTTATAAACACATTTATAAGCCGTTCAACACATTGAACTATTTTGCTACCCATCGGGATTTACAAAGCTAGTACTTGTGTGGCCCTCAATGGTTCATTGATACAACTAGCCGTGGGTTCACATCTCTATGTGATTCGGACTAAACATGTCCTTATTCGAGCATACCCCAAGTGCTCCATTCTTACTTATCAACTCCTTGATAGTAAGAACGTCAGAACTCAAGTCTGATAGTACCCAACCAATCACGTTAAACGCCTAGCAGCATCGCTTACGTGATTCCCTAGGTATCACATGATAGTGCCTGCAAGAACCATTCAATTATGGTTAGCGTACAATACGGTCCCTTCAACTCATATATCCCGACCGATTCGACAACTATTGGTTTATCGAGAGTTGTCAATGAATCGATACTATGTGTCATGTTGTGGTTGCATCGATGGTGTAATCTATGAAACCCCTTTCATAATTACCACCATACTCTGATCAGAGATTTCAACCCACACATACATGAAAAACACATAGGATATCCATACCCGTAGGTAAGCGGTGAATCCCCGGCTACAATGCATCGACTCCTATGTGTTTCGCCGTAACACCCAACCTTGCCACCTGATGACCCCATAAGAGTCGGTAAACAAGTCAAAGTGAAACGCTAGCACATAGAGTCTCAATGTTGTCCCGGGTCATAAGGACTAATGGTGTACAACCATAAACTAGGACCTTTCCACTCGATAAGTGAGAACCACTTGGAAAGTCCTTTATAGAGGGTTGTTCAGTGCACTCTACCAGGAGCACCTATCTGCATGCTCGGACATCACAATGTCCCCTACCAATGAAACATGGTACTCACATCGCAGATACTAGTCTCTAACTCGAGCGGCCTATATCCTTCTTAGTGGCGGCTGAATCGACTAGGAACCGTTTAGAATATACAGTATTACAAATATGAGTTTCATGATACTCATCATATGAGCATCTCATATTCTTTCTACTATTTGTATATTCAAGGACTTTATCTATGCAACTCGCATGGGTATAAAGATAAAGATGCGCCAAATTAATAAATTCAAATATTATTAAAATAAAGATCATTTAATACGAAGAGTTTTATCGTGAACAGTCGGCCAACACTTGGCTCGACGTGCACCTACTCTAACAGATTATACCGAACAACCCTCTCTCAGACTTTCCAAGTTGTTATCATTCATCGAGAGGATAAGTCCGTGGTTATGATTGTACACCATTAGTCCTTACGGCCCGGGACAACACCGAGGCTTTATACGCTAGGGCTGTGATTTGTCTCGTTTACCGGCTCCAGGAGAGTCATCAGGTGGCGAGGTTGGGTACAGTTGCGACACATATAGGAGCCAGTGCATTGTAGTTGGGGATTCACCGCTCACCTACGGGTGTGGATATCCTATGTGATCTAATGAAATAATAGTGCATGGAATCTCTGGCCAGAGTACGAGATGTACGTTGGAGAAGGAGTTCTCCAAATAGTACACGCGATGCTACTATTGTAGTTATCACATAGTTATCGAATTAATATGCAACCCTCGATGAACCAATGGTTGCAGATTCGATCGGGATATATGAGATGAAGGGACCGTACTGTACGCTAATCATAATCGACTGGTTCTTGTAGGCACTATCAGTGATACCAAGGGGATCATGGGGCGATGTTACTAGACGCTCTTACCATGATCCGATGGGTGCAATCAGAAATGAGTTCGTACATTCTTGATCAAAGAGTTGATGAAAAGAATGTGGTTAACTAGGGTAAACCCGAATAAAGGATTATGTCCTGAATCACAAAGAGTTGTGAACCCACGGCTAGCTGTATCTCTGAAGCATTGAGGGTCACACAAGCACTGGTTTAATTGTTCCCGTAGAGATAATAAATTCAATGAGTTGAATTTATGAGAAATAAGTTTGATATGATCAATCGATAAGCTTATAAATAAAGTTTATAAAAGCTTATAGAAATTTTGAGAGCATGACTGCTAATACAGTCAAAGGGAGTGCATCTGTCTTATTTATACATTGGTGATCTCGAAATTAAAGTGTGCATCATAATAACAAATAAGTTGAATTTGTCACATCGATGATATTGGATCGTCGATCGGGATTATGATGAGATTAATGAATTGGGAGCATGGATCATGGGCTTGTAAGAGTATAATCCCATCATGCTAATTTATTAAAGTTCAAATGGGCTTTTATAATTAAATTATATTTTAATTGAGTTAAAATATAGCCAATTAAGTTTTTATTAAATATGGTATTAATATATGAAAATGTTCATGATACCATAATTTAATATCTTGCGCACAAAGAAATTATCAATGCATGATATTCTCTTAAAATATACATATACATATTTTCGAAATATGCATTGAGTGTGGTGTGCAATTTTCGAGAGTCAAAGATATGTGTTGAAATCATTAACTTAATTGATATGATTAATTAAGGAAAGTAATTATTTATTAACATAATAAAATATATTACTTTGGTTGGTTAATGAGGGGATCACCGAAGCCTAAAAAAGTGGAATAAGATTTCATTATCTATTGGCTATTCAAAATTTCAAAAGAGCTGCTCTCGTATTTTTTTAAAAAGGCTTTCGGCTCTTCCCAAGAAGAAGAGATGTTGCGCTCGAGAATTTTGATTCTTGCATCAAAGAAGTTTCGGCCACCTTCATTGAGAATTATTGGGTCGATTTCTTATGTGTATTCTATCTCTACGAAAAATATCTTCTATGCTTTCTGGTGCAAGTTAGAAGAGGAACAAGTATTCTAGTCGTGGACCGGATTAGGAGATCGAAGAATGTTCGTAGGGATTTACAACAAGAGCTATGTCCGCTAACCCCGGAATAGTTGGAGTCACGTGATTAATTCACAAAGGTATAACTTTTATACTCCCTATGAATGTTTGTTAAAATCATATGATCGTCCAAACATATTCTTATTGTCAAAATAAAATAAAATTTTTAAACTTCCGCTGCGTTTGGGCGTGTAAAAAACCGGGATCCAACAGTGGTATCAGAGCCAGGTTTCTTAAATCGTATGGTTTTAAATCATATTGAATAATTTATTTCTAACCACACAAGAAAATTTTTCAGAAAATTGATGCACCATTAAAAAGTTTATTTTTCCAGAAAAAAAAAATTATGGGGGCTGCCCGGAACTGTTCCGGGCAGTGCCCTGTGCGCGCGCTGTGCGGAGCGTCCGCGCAGGCGCTCGCCCGTTGTGCGGAACGTCCGCACAGCGCGCGATGCGCGCGCGCCGAGCGCCTGCACGCCCAGGGCCCTTGTGGCAGCCCGAAACGTTCGGTCAGCGGGGCGGGCAGCGCAGGCGGCTGCCCGGGAGTGTCTCGGCAGCCGTTCTGGATGATGGGCTTGAATTGTTTGGGCCTAGGGTGCAATTTTCTGATTTTTCAAATTTTTGGGTAAAATTACTATTTTTAAAAATTGGTTCAATTTTTATTTTGAAAAATTGATTTCTAGAAAATTAACAATTTCTTGAAAAATAAATAATTGGAATATGATTTTAATTATTTATGGTAAAAATGAGTTTTTTACCAGAAATGAATTATTATTGATTGAATTGGAAATTAAATAAAGGGGTTTATTTAATTTATTAAATTCTTTAATAATTGTGGTGGTTTGTGATAAATTATTAGATATATGATTTATCAATTAATTAAATTGTTTACTTAATTTTTGTTAATATTTGATATTAAATGCATGGAGGATGATCGAGAGCCTTGACCAATGTGTTAGGTGTATGTTAGGATATTTTACTGTTTTTATTCTTTTTATAATATTTGATATTATTAAAGTGGGCCTGGTTTATGGTCCGTTCCCACTCCCATGAGATGTATCCCTTATGTGCCATGGCTATTCAAATGTAATTATTAGAAATAGTGGGAGATCAAGACTGGAAGATGGTGGGCCCGATGATCAAGATGAAGACATGTAAAATATTGGAAGCCTTTGTAATAGTTGCATTTGCATCCCTGCATTCACCTAGGTTTGGACCTGGATCCATGTATGGCTCACATGGATCTAATAGTGTTGGCGATCGATCATCCTTATTTATTGTTGAATGTCATATTATGATATATGTGATATATAGTAGTATGCATGTATGTATATTATTAGATAATATAGTTCCATGGATCCGGCAAACATACAAACTCGTGGCACGCAATTTTTAAATTAAAATGATGAGAAAGTTTTAAAATTAAAAATCCCTCATTTTGAATAAGATTCAAAATTTATATCAAACCGGAAAAGTAAAAATTAAAGGAGTTTAATTTTTCCTTGCCTTCCATCAACCGTGGTTGCATGTTGATCGCTACCCGCGGACAGTGTCTGGCTCATATTATTGGGGAGGCCTGTACGCCGGAAAGCTGTGACTTCCACCGGACATATGATGTGAATTGAGTGGAACTCCCATGACTTCGGCTCATATTATTGGGGGAAGTCTTGGCGACCGTCTACTACAATTCAATATTGATGGGTTGGTTTGACACGCGAAAATAAACGACGTCATATTATTGGGTCCTTATTAAACGTGAGGCAAAACACGCGGAGGTTGCATAGGGATGCAATTGGACTCTACCTTTTAGAAATTATAATTGGCTGATATTATTCGGGATTATAATTGGCTAATTGGACTCTACGTGCCTACTAACGAAATACGATTTCCCTTTTTCATCAGAGGGTGGTGGAAATATCAAAATAGTGGGAGGGAATTTATAAAATAAAAATCCATATTTTATATCTTAAAATTATTTTAAAATAATCAGCAACAATTATTCTGTTTCCATATCAGTATATTTTTCGATTTCGTCACATAATCCAATTTTGTTATTAACAAGCTAACCGAATCTAATTTTCAAGACTGGTTGGGAAAATTGTTCTGAATTCGGAGAAAATGACATACACACTAATGTCAGTCTTTTTGAACTGACAATGCATGCAAGATGGTGGGACCATATTGTGCAAGCTAAAGTGTGATGAGCTCGCTTCTATGTCAAATGAACTGTAGGGACAGTTTGAGAAAATGTTGAATGCTGCTGACATTCGAATACACATGCAAGAGTTGCATAGTGCATGAAACTCGTACAGTGATGCACACCATTTTTAAAAGCTCATGACTACACGAATGCAAGATGGGGCTTTGGTCCATGAGCGTGGTGTATATATGATTGGGTTTAATGAGAAAGTGGTGGGCCTGGAATATGTGATTCCTAACAAGTTACTTCATGACAATCAATTTGTTGTCATTCTCTTTCTCATTTGACGGGTTTATGTTGAACTTCAATTTGAATAAAATTGATGATAGCCTTGAAGAGCTATACAACATGCTTATGACTTATGAAGTCATCATAAAATAGGAAAATGTTGTTTCCTAGTTGGGCTTGTTGTCAGGAACAAAAGTGGCCCGCAATGTAAGGGAAAGAAATGTTCTGCCCCTCACAAGAAAAAACCCAATAAGAGGCAAACTCCGAAAGACACTTAAAAGGCCTACAAAGCCCGATAAGTCAGAACATATTTCACTGCAAGAAGTCCGGACATAAGAAGTTATATGAGCCAGAAATGTTCTGGAAATGATGAATGAATGTCCAAGTAAACAGGATTTCGACAACAAACAAAAGAAAGTTAGATGATCCAAATCCCGCACAAATATGGCACGCTAGACTAGGTCACATTTCTCAAAAAAGGATGCACAAGCTTGTGGAAGAATGCATGTTTGACTTGTCAGACATAAATTCTATACTTACCCGTGAGTCCTGTCTGAAAAGAAAAATGACCAAGACTCCATTCGATGGAAACGTGGAACGTGCGCATTGTCTATTGGATTTGATCCACACACACATTTGTGGCCCGCTAAGTGTTAGCACATGATATGGGCAATCATACTTCATTACTTTTACTGATGACCATTCGAGGTATGGGTGTGTTTATTTGATAAAACACAAATCTGAAGCATTTGAAAAGTTCAAAGAATTCAGATCTGAAGTAGAAAATCAGCAAGAAAAAAGTATTAAGGCACTTCGATCTGATCGAGATGGAGAATATTTAAGTGCTGAATTTTTGGGTTATCTAAAAGAGAATGAGATTCTCTCACAGTGACTCCACCAGCAACACCACAATTGAATGGTGTTTCTGAACATTGTAAGCAAACCTTGTTGGACATGGTTCGATCAATGATGGGATTCACTGAATTGCCTACATCGTTTTGGGGCTTTGCGCTTGAAACTGCGGAAATGTTGTTGAATAATGTTTATACTAAAGTAGTGGATAAAACACCATATGAGATATGGATGGGAAAAACTCCCAAGTATTCTTACATGAGAATATGGGGATGTCCTGCTTACGTGAAGCAGACAGTGGGAGAAAAATTGATAGTAGATCCACTTTGTGCTACTTTGTAGGATATCCAAAGAATTCTGTTGGATATTATTTCTATCATCCAAATGAAGCAAAAGTGTTTCTTTCAAGAAATGCCACCTTTTTGGAAAAGGAATTTCTATTAGATAGAAAAGTCAAGATGATAGAACTTGAAGAAATTCAAGATACTCCATCAACTATAGAAGTTGAACCCATTTTCCAAGAACCAGTAGTTGAAGTACAAGCTTCTAGAAGGTCTGATAGGGTTATTAGACCACCTGCAAGATATACGCTTCTTCATGAACAAGGCCATGATGAGTCTTGTGTTGGATGTGATCCAATGAATTTCAAAGAAGCATTATCTGATACTAATTCAACCAAATGGCTTGAAGCCATGCAGTTAGAAATGGACTCTATATATATTCAAACCAAGTTTGGACATTAGTGGATCCACCTGAGGGAATCGTTCTCATAGGATGCAAATGGATCTACAAAAGAAAGCTTGGGGCGAATGGGAAGGTAGTGACCTTCAAAGCAAGGCTGGTTGCAAAAGATTATACTCAAAGGCAAGGAGTTGACTATGAGGAAATTTTTTCACCAGTTGCTATGTTTAAGTCCATTAGATTACTACTATCCATAGCAGCATCGTATGACTACGAGATATGGCAAATGGATATAAAGACTGCATTCCTCAATGGAGACATCAAAGAAGAAATTCATATGTCTCAACCCGAGGGATACACATCAGTAGTAAGTGAGCATAAGGTATGCAAACTTCAGAGATCAATATATGGTCTCAAGCAGGCATCAAGGAGTTGGAACCTCAGATTTGATAGCACTATCAAAGCGTTTGGTTTTGCTAAGAATCCTGAGGAACCGTCTGTGTACAAGAAAGTTAGTGGGAGTGCAGTGACATTCCTAGTACTTTATGCTGACAATATCCTGCTCATTGGGAATGATGTAGGATTATTGCAATCAACTAAAGTATGGTTAGCTAGTAAATTCTCCATGAAGGACATGGGTGAAGCATCCTATGTATTAGGAATACAAATCTATAGAGATAGATCAAAAAGGATGTTGGGGCTCACCCAAGCCACATATATCGATGTCATTATAAAACGATTCTCTATGGAAGAGTCCAAGAGAGGATACTTACCAATGTGTCATGGTATTACTCCATCTAAAGTTATGTGTCCCAAAACTGATGAAGAGATAGAGATGATGACATGTATTCCATATGCATCAGCTATTGGTAGCATCATGTATGGTATGATATCGATACGTCCTGATGTTGCTTACGCTTTGAGTGTTACAAGCAGATATCAGGCGAACCCTGGTCCAATGCATTGGAAGTCCGTGAAAGATATTCTTAAGTGCTTGAGAAGGACTAAGAATTTGTTCATGGTCTATGGGTGGAGAATTGAAATTGGAAGGCTACACGGATTCTAGCTTCCAATATGACATAGATGATTCAAAATCGACTTCTGGTTCGTATTCATGCTAAATGGTACGGTTGTCTCTTGGAAAGGTTCCAAGCAAGACACCGTTGCGGATTCTACCACTAAAGCTGAATACATTGTTGCATCTGATGCAGCCAAAGAGATAGTTTGGATGAAGAATTTTGTCCAAGAGTTGGGTATTATTCTTAATGGAGTTGATCCAGTCCCGTTGTACTGGAACAACACTGGTGCCATTGCGCAAGCAAAAGAACCAAGGTCTCATCAGTGATCCAAACATGTACTGAGGAAGTTCCACATCATACGGGAGATTGTGGGAAGAGAAGACATATCAGTCGAAAGAGTCCCCTCTGCAGATAATGTTGTTGATCCACTAACAAAGCCCTTGCCAGGACCATTGTTTGAAAAGCATCGCGAAGCAATGGGATTAAGGATAGTTGGCTCTAGGGCAAGTGAGAGATTGTAAGAGTAGATGCTCTGCAAGACAACAGTTGGCTAGGGAATTTATTGACTCAAGTGAAATAAACAATCTTTATTTTAATATAATTTAACTTTTTATGGTCTTGTTATACTTTATCTGTATACCCATGCTGTAGTGCCCAAATTCAATACACGTATAACCCATGCATTTACTTAAATTGTTAAATCATTTAATTAATTTTAAATGAGTTTTAGCCATGCATAGATTATGAAAAATGCATTATTTTAAATTATTCATGTTCATTGTGATGCACGTTAAAATGTCTTTCGAGTTTCATATTTCAGGCGATTATTCGAGGCGGGATCGAGGAAGAGACCGGTGACGATTTTGGAAATTTTATGTGGTACTTTATTTTAAGTCAGGAATGGGGCGTTTAAATAATTTATTGAGTTTTAGCATTTTAAGCTTAAATCACGTATTTAGTAATTTTGGGAGTTTTAAACTTTTAAAAGTCTAGCACTTGTATAATTCACTAAGGGCTTTTAATTAGTTGAGAGGATAGATAGTATTTTTAATTAATTTCTAATGATTTTAAAAGCAAAAATCATTCCCTAATCTACTCTTTAACACACGCACACACACATGTTTACACACCCACACTCACACACACAAACACACACTAAATACCGTATAACACACACACATTCAGTTTTATTATTTTGAAAGAGTGAAACCTAGGGTTATTTCTAGAGAGCAGCCGCCCCCTCCCTCTCCATCTTCTAGCAAATTTTCGAGAGTTTTATTTCAAGAAAGTCGAGCCGCAAGTCGTCCCGGATCAACCTCGCTTCTTTCCCGCGTCGGTGTCGTCGTTACGGTACTTTTAAATATCGAAAAGGCACGTATATTCTGTTCTTGATGCATCGATCATGTCATATTATGCGTGCGTTGTTATTTTTGCGTAAAACCATGTGTATGATGCGTAAAAGTTTGAGCAACTACGCTGGGATCACTTTTGAAACACTTTTCAGATCTGAGATTTTCGATTTTTCTGTTCGTATCAAAACTGCGATTTTTCTACTGGGATTTTGAGAAAACTTTCAACTACGAAGTTGTAGAAATTTTCAATACCTTCGATTTGATATATGATTCAAAATTTTTGGATAACAATTGAGCGAGTTATGGAGTTTTTCGTGGGACTGCTCAAACTGCGACTTTTACGAAAATTGTGTTCTTGAAGTTTCTTTGTTGCAGGCTGCGTTGGGGATCAATGGGTGATCGTTGCTACGTCTAGGTATGATTATTATGATGATAGGATGTCAATTGATGCGTCGCCTAGTGTCGATAGGCACTCACACGCACTAGAAGTCGTAGGTAACGAATTGGTGTCAATTGCTATGTTTTGAATTGGATGTGTCGTAGGGGAACATCGTTGCCTTGGGTGGTTGTACGTTTATGGTTTGATGTTAGGGCATAATAGGATGTGCAACCGAGTCTAGAAACTTGAGCAAAGCATGTACAGAATTTTCGTAGCTTCGTTTGTCCCGCAGGTACACGGACCCAAGCACGGACCCTGGCACGGGGTCCGTGTCTTTGTTTTTCTCTTGGTGCGCCATTACAGAGTCTACACGGACCTCCACCCGGACCCTGACACGGGGTCCGTGCCTTTGATTCTTTTCGGAGCCTTTTTCCAGAGTCTACACGGACCTCCACCCGGACCCTGGCACGAGGTCCGTGTCCACCCTTCTTTCCGAACCCTTTTACCCGAGTCTACACGGACCCCTACACGGATGTAGGCACGGGGTCCGTGTCCTTCATAAATTGGGAAAATTATTATAGCATGTTTGAGGTTTGATGTCATGGTTTAGTGCAACGGTTATCAAGGTCGTGTTATGGGAAATTTTAGAATGCCCTAAGTAATGATTGAACTTGAGAGTAAGTATGATTTCTACGTTTAAGTTATGCAAATTCATGTTAGTGTGCAGCAACGGCCCCGATCGAAGTCCAATGAATCCCTCAACGACAAGTAAGTATGTTTGACGTGCAAGAAAATATTTTAAGTTTTGAGGTATGCTAAATGTCTTGTGACCAAATTGAATGGGTTTGGAAGTCGGTGAACGTGGCCGAGGACCTCTCCACCCCGTTAAATTATGAACGGGTTAGATCATGGTTGGAAAGCGTTAAATTATAAACGGGGACCAACCAGCCCGTTAAATTATGAACGGGGATCTCATGTATGTGGCAGTGGATACGTCCCTGTCAGCCCAGTACTGCGGTTTGTCTGATCAGGCCTTTATTATGTATGGGTCACTTGCTTTGAAACATCCTCTACGCAAAAATGATGAAGTTATGTATGTGCAAGTATGTTCAAGTATGCAGCATGTTTATTAAAAGTTTAAGTTATGGCACGTCGAAGTAAGTATGTACGTATGTTCAAGTTTTAATACGCAAGTTCAAGTTTCAAGTTATGTATGTCCTATTTTAAAGTTGCATGTGATTTTATTATGTAGTACTCGTTATTCCAGTTTATACGTGTTGAGTCTTTAGACTCACTAGACTTGATCGATGCAGGTGACTATGTTGAGGAGACAGGAGGTGGTGACCAAGGGGCAGGCTTGGACTGAGCGGCAGGCTAAACCCGAGGACCGCCCATGTTATTTTACGATTTTTATGCAAGTTCAAAATAATCTGATATTATGTTTCATTTCAAGACTTTTGGAGCAAGTGTTTCTTTTTAGCAAATTTTATTGGTGATGTCGATTTCAAACATTTTTATTGACGAAGGATGTAGTGACGACCGTATTTGATTTCATTTCCGCATTCCTTTTAGTTTAAAAGAAAATTTTAAATTCTTCCGCAAATTTTAAGTAGTAAGAGTACGGTTCGTTACAGTTGGTATCATAGCGGTGTTCTTGTAAAGGGTTACTGTAATGCCCAAGAATTATAGAATTGATAAAACAAGATTATAAAGTGTTGTAAGGATGGAAAAATGAGAAATTCTGGAAAATGTAAGACCGCACCCGCGGTGCCAGACAAGACCGCACTCGCGGTGCATGGACAGAAAGTTGGCAAATTTATTCGAAGCAAGACCGCACCCGCGGTAAGAACAAGACCGCACCCGCGGTGGTGGTACCGCACCCGCGGTCTTGAATTTCAGAAAATGATAAGCATGCCGAAGCATGAGCGCACCTGCGGTGCATGACACGACCGCACCCGCGGTCATGCGTGTAGCTTGAAAAATGATGCCACGTTTTATGATGTGCATGCAGTATATATATAGTTGAATGGCACGTTTATTCCTCAGAAAACTCAGAATAAGGTCGAAGTGTTTGGAAGAAAAATCCTTACGCCTTTTGGGAGAAATCCGTCCGTCAGAATTCGAATCCGACTTCAGTTCTGTGTTCCTCTTGACAAGAGCTACATAAGGACGTAAGTTTCTTTACGTTTTGAGATGTTTTGAAAATATGATGTTGCTAGAATTGCATGCGATTCAGATATGGCGTTTCTGCTACCGTAGATATTGTAGAATTGAAGTCAGATTTCAGAATAGACTGGTTATGCAATTGTTATGAATTGTGAAAGATGTTGATTGATATTTTGATATCAGAATTGTGTTAGTATTCAGAGTATGAATTCTATTGACACAGATTAGGAGTTCTAGTATTATATTGTGATGTTCAGAACTGACGGGGTTATTCAGATTGTATTGTTATGCCGTCAAAACATCAGTTGATTTAGATTGATCAGATTCAGATATGATTTCGATTTTATTGTGATATCGATGACATGAATTGAATTGTATTCTATTCAGATATTGATCAGATTATGTACTGAGTTAAGTATTGATCAGAACAGATTGTGTATTGAGTTATCCACTGATACAGGGTATTCGATATTGTCATTTCAGATTGATATGGACAGAGTTTAATACAGATCATCGTCTTCGTCAGACCGGGACGTCAAAGGCATAATTCATGTGATATTCGGGAAGACACAACTCAAATAGATCCCATTTGAGTTTCCCAACAAAATCACATACTAGATTATTGTTATATTCTGATATGAATATGCTTTGTTTATATGTTGATATGCTACTGCTATGTTTATAGATTTATCTGCATTGCATTTAAGATAGGAGAGTCTGACAGAAAAAGTCAAACTTCTAGACGTTCGGTGGTATCACGGCTTAGGGGAAGATTCACTCTCCTATTGTAGATGTGGATATAGATCAGACCGAAGTCTAGGAATAAGACGTACCGTCACCCCGATTGGAGAGTAGGTGATAGATCGTCTTATTCACAACGGGATCCCTAGAGGTATAGTTGAGTCGAGTCTAGACATGATTTGACTAGAACTGCATGTGCTTATGGATGTGGTATCATAGACTATGAAACCCATCTTTATTGCTTTCAGTCATGATAGCATGTGTTTATGATTTGATTAAGCTGCATGTTTATCTGAATTGAGTTGCATGCTTATTTTGATTTGATTTTATAGATTATGAAATCTATTACTTTTGAATTTGTTCATGATAGCATGTTTTATGATTTAGATTGCTTCTATACATGCTTACCATGTTTTATACTGGGATTTATTCTCACCGGAGTATCCGGCTGTTGTCTTGTTTTGTATGTGTGCATGACAACAGGTGGGGCAAGATCGGAGTCGAGAAGATGAAGAGAGAAGACGAGTTTAGCGTGGTGATTCCGGACTTGGATATAGATAGGTTTTATTACTTGAACTTTAGTAGTCGAACCTTAGATTAATTGAGAGACTATTGTACATTATTGTATTTTGGTACTGAAACGTAGTTTTATACAGATATGTATATTACATAGATGCCATTACCTTCCGCACTTGTATTTTAAAAATAAAAATTTTTAGACCCTGTTTTATCTGAATTGATAATTAAATCCCAAAGATAATTAAGAAAAGATCAGCGTCCGGGTCCCCACAACAGGTGGTATCAGAGCGATAGATCCTTTAGATTGAGATAGTCAGAGTTGATAGATCCTTTAGACTGAGTTATAAGAGAATGAGCGGGGTAGATTGAGTCTTCTTTCCTTGCATGTGATTGCTAGCATGAGATTTATTTCAATGTTTAATTACATTATGGGTGCTAGCATGATTTACTGCTTTCCCTATTACATGTTGTTTGTTATCTGAGTTGATTGCAGCATGTAATTGTTAAGCCTGAATCAGAACCGAGTCTGGATCAGAGGTATATGATCAGAGGAGGGCTGAGACAGATTGTATAGATTATGTACTAATCTGTTTGATTATCAGATATACCGCCTCGAAGAATTTCAGAAAAGGGCAGTACTTCGACTGAACAGATAGATATATCAGAGAATCAGATAGAAACACAGATGAAGAGGTTTCAGTCGTTTCAACCGCCGATTCTGAAGGGAACTGAGACACCAGCAGATTGTGAGAATTGGCTTGAGGAGACAGAAATGGTATTTGAATTTCTTGGTCTCACAGATGAGTGTAGAGTTAACCTGGTTGAGAACCAATTGCAAGAGACTGCAAGAAGATGGTGGTTACTAACCAAAGGAGATTTAGAACAGAGTTGTTCAGTAATATCGTGGAAGATCTTTAAATTTGAATTTTATCAAAGATTCTTCCCTACATCATACAGACAGGACAGAAGTGCAGAGTTTACTAACTTGAGACAGGGTCAAATGAGTATTGATGAGTATTTGGCACAGTTCTTCACCTTATTACGTTTTGCCCCTCTTGTGGCTAGGAATGATGATGCGATATCTAGCCAGTTTATTCAGGGATTGAATCCTGAGATACGTATATTGGTGAATGTGAAGCAATCGAGTAGTTTTGCTAATACATTGAACAGAGCCAAAAGAGCAGAAACGGTTCTGATAGGACAACAGGGAGTATCGTATGATCTTCCAGCATCGAATCCACAACAACTGCCTTCCAGAGTTGAGATTGGCAGTAACAGTGGTAAAAAGAAAGAACCATTGAAGATCGAAAAGAAACAAATTAAGAATTTAAGAGGTGGACAGAGTAGTTCATGTAGCTCCAGTGTTTCCAGTCCGAGTTATACTGGAGTATACTGCAAAACTTGTGGAGGAAGACATTCCACAGAACACTTCCAAGGAGTATTTAGTAGATGCAATGTCTGTAAACAGTCGGGACACTTTGCGAGAGTTTGTCCTCAAAGAGATTCCCGAAGATTTTAGGGAACAGAATCATCTGATGACACTGATTGTGGAACAGATCCAGATATAGTGACAGGTACTATTCTTTTATGATTATGATGCATATGTATTGATGTATACTAATGCATTTCATATGATTATATTTGATGGAGTAGCATGGAGATATGCTGCATCCGTTGGGTCTAGTTGTACTGTAGTATTGATTTCCTAGCTTGTTGAGGAAAATGTTGATATCAGAGATTTCGGTGACATATTATATACTAGAGTAAGATAAGAATGAGATCAAGTTAGATTCTGATGTACTTGTGTTTTATGATTTGATTGCATTATTGATATAAATATGCTGAACAAGTACAAAACTGTTATAGATTTCTTTTTAGGAGAATATAAGATTCAGACCAGATACGGCGGATGAGTAGAGATTTCACAGTAAGGATTCTAGATTTAGAATTCCTTTGATATCTGTATTGTATATAACTCGATTATTACAGAAAGGAGCAGATTGCATCCTTATGTATTCAGTAGATCCACTGAAATCGAGTTTAGTATTGACAGATTGGTCAGTGTTATACAAATTGGCTGATGTTTGCCTAGATAAGATTTCAGAATTGTGTTATACCAGAAAGATAAATTTCAGAATTGAATTGAGATCAGGTATTGTTTGTATAGTAGATTTAGTACATAATGATATTGACTATACAGAATGATACAAAATGAATTGAAAGAATATTTGAAAGATCATATTAAATATTCTGAGAATTATGATTCTTGTATACAGAAATTGTTCAGATAGGTATTTTGTTTGAAACAGATTGTATTCAGAATAGATGATATCTGATGTTAGTATACTGATTGATTTTGAGACAGTTGATATTGTGATCAGTGACTGATCAGATACCGATATCAGAAAGATCAGAAAGATCAGAAATGTCAGAATTGTCAGATATTGATATTATATGCGTTGACAAATTATCTGATACGATTGTGTTTTGAACTGCTTGAGAATTATTGCTTCTAGATCAGTATTTTATACAGATTATATTGTTTGGGGAACATATTATAGTGGCAGATGATATATAGCAGTTGATCAGAATGGCATGAAGATCTGATTGATTTGTCAGAATCGATAGTATTGTTAGAACTTACAATCCTATATATTTACTAGATTAGTATAGATTATGATTATTCTGAATCAGTATTAGTACAGATTTTATGAACCGTTGAGAGTATATACAGTTCAGTGGGTACCAGAAATGAATTCGAGAATTTCGGCAGTTCAGAAACGTGATCAGAGTGGTCAGAACAGTATTTCGATAATCAGAGCAGAGTATCGGTCAGAGAAACAGATATGTGATTTTGTGTTTAATATTAGAGTGATTGTGTCATGATATCAGAATGTTTCAGAGTTGTATAACAGAATTGATATATATAATCAGAGCCGAATACCAGGTAGGTATTTTTCTTTAAATTTTATTATTAACTGATTTGTTTATACCGAATAGTTTGAATCTGAAATTACAGATAATGTCAGAAATTCATTGTAGTGGATTCAGTGTTCATTTTGCTGATTGAGAATGTATGAGATTCGAACAGACAGGTATGATATAGACAGATTAGATCAGTCGTGACAGAATTTGTACAGAAATGTTGGCAGAAATTATACTGATATGTTTGAATCGCTAACAGAAAAGACAGAAGGAAACAGAATTGTATAGTTCTAAATAGAAATGAGAGTACATTTCTATGGCTTTCGTAATGAAATTACCGCCATTTTCTCCAGATTGAAATATGAGATGATTGTGATTGACAGATTGTTCAATCTATATCTATCAGTTTGTACAAGATGATGTACAAACATGACCAAATGACACAGATTGATGTCAGATAAGTGGTTAGAAAGATCGGAATGCCACAGTAGATTATGTCAGATTGTGATTTTGCTTGAGTTTGTATTCGTTACAGAATATATTATGAACTCTCTTTGAGATTGTTTTACAGATTGACAGACTGTCAGAATATTTTATCCAGATATTGGAAGATTTTGGTAGAGTTATAGAGTGCTGGATGTTAGCACTAATTGATATGACTTATTATCACTGCGTGACAATAGCTACCAGCTTATCAGATGGGTAATGAGATAGTTATAGACAAGACAGTATACAGTGAATACTAGAGATTTCTTTTGAAGAAAATTCGAAAGAAGATGAAGATAGTTCAGAATGAACAGATTTAAGAAACCAACGTCGGATGATGACGATTGGTATATGACGCTGATGATGGTAGATGTCCTTGATTGCGATAAACAGGTTAGATAACAACTGCTGGTATTGTTTTGCTATAAAATGTGATTGGTCTATACGGATGTTGTATAACCAACATGGCAAGATTGATTCTATCAGAGTTAGTTTAGAAGTATTATGATGTTATGCTTCATGAATTCGTATTCCAGATGGGGATCAGGGATTTGAGTTTTGATTTAAACTCGAGTATACATTTCTTCTCGTATATCTGAATTGATTTCTTATGAGTTCGGGGACGAACTCAGATCTAAAAGGGGGAGAAATGTAATGCCCAAGAATTATAGAATTGATAAAACAAGATTATAAAGTGTTGCAAGGATGGAAAAATGAGAAATTCTGGAAAATGTAAGACCGCACCCGCGGTGCCAGACAAGACCGCACCCGCGGTGCATGGACAGAAAGTTGGCAAATTTATTCGAAGCAAGACCGCATCAGCGGTAAGAACAAGACCGCACCCGCGGTCTAAGATGTACCTCACCCGCGATCTTGAATTTCAGAAAATGATAAGCATGCCGAAGCATGAGCGCACCCGCGGTGCATGACACGACCGCACCCGCGGTCAGGGAGGTAGTAGCGTGGCGAAGTTTGTTAGGAAGTTCGAGAGGGGGTGTTACTTTGTACCCCTCATTGCAAACAATGCCCAAGCAAAGTTAAGGCATTTTCTGAATGGGTTACAGCCGATCCTACGCCGCGATGTGAGAGTAGCTGGCCCCTCTACATACGCAGTTGCAGTTTCTAGAGCTTTGGCGGCAGAACAGGATCTGAGGGATATAGAGGCGGACCGACAGGGCAAGAGGCCCTATCAGGCACCACCGCAACACCAACAGCAACAACAGCAGAGATCCCAGTTTAAGAGGCCGTTTCAGGGGCCGCCTGGGAAAAAGCCTTATCCAGGATCGCCAAAGGGCAAGGGTCCAATTCAGCAGCAAGGGGCGCCTCAGAAGCCCGCTATCTTCCCAGTGTGCCAGAAGTGCAATCGCCAGCATCCCAGACAGTGCTTATGGGGATCCGGAAAATGTTTTAAATGTGGAGCTACGGACCACATGTTGAAAGAGTGCCCACAGTGGAAGCAGCCGACCCAAGGAAGAGTGTTCGCCATGCATGCACAAGAGGCGAACCCAGACACGACATTACTAACCGGTAAACTTTTCTACCTAAGCTCAGTATTACTTTGCCGTGCATGTGGATTTTGTTTGGAATTACTAGTATGCTAGTAATATTTTGTGCACCTGGAGTATTAGGTTCTTTTATGCTCGAGAGTGTTGGTAAGATTTTTTGGATATAAGTTAGTTTGTGTTGTGCTAACGCATCTCAGGAAGCATTTTTATTAAGAGACTATTCACAACCGCACTGATAGACTCAGGAGCCACTCACTCCTTCATATCGGAGACTTTTGCCAACCATTTGGATCTCAAGTCCATTGGCCTAGACGTGAACTTTTCAGTGACAGTCCCATCAGGGGAAGAGTTGTTAGCTACCAGTGTGGTCAGAGACATCGATCTAGAACTGCATGGCCACTTAGTGTATGCAGATTTAATCCTATTGCCGATGCCAGAATTCGACATCATATTGGGAATGGACTGGCTAACTAAGAACAGAGTTCTTACCGACTTTTAGAAGAGATCAGTACTAGTCATACCGTTGGGTATGGAGCAGTTTCTTTTTGAGCCAGACAGATGGAGAAGTTTCCCTCGCATGATTTCGTGCATGCAGGCGAGGAGACTGATTTCCAAGGGGTGCCAGGCCTTCTTGGCTAGTATTATTTCAGCACCTGATGCGCCTACTCCATCTCTAGCTGAAGTGCCAGTAGTCAGTGAATTCCCAGAAGTCTTCCCAGACGACGTTTCAGGTCTTCCACCAGATAGAGAGGTGGAGTTTGCTATTGATCTCATGCCAGGCACAGTGCCAATCTCTAAGGCATCGTACAGATTAGCTCCAACGGAAATGTTAGAACTCAAGCAGCAGATTCAGGAGCTCTTAGACAAGGAGTTTATTTGCCCGAGTTTCTCACCGTGGGGCGCACCGGTACTTTTTGTGAAAAAGAAAGACGGAAACATGAGACTGTGCATCGATTACCGCGAACTGAACAAGGTAACGATCAAGAATAAGTACCCGTTGCCTAGAATCGAAGACTTGTTTGATCAATTACAGGGAGCTACAATGTTCTCTAAAATAGATCTTCGATCAGGGAACCATCAGCTAAAAGTGAAGGATGCAGATGTCCACAAGACAGCTTTCAGGACCCGGTATGGGCATTACGAATTCTTAGTGATGCCGTTTTGATTGACTAATGCTCCAGCAATTTTCATGGATCTCATGAACCGAGTATTTCAGCCATTCCTCAATCAATTCGTCATAGTATTCATTGACGATATTCTTATATACTCGAAGAGCTATGAGGAGCACAGCCAGCACTTGAGAACAGTTTTACAGACCTTGCAGAGTCGCAAGTTATATGCGAAGTTCAGTAAGTGTGAATTTTGGTTGGAGAAGGTAGCGTTTTTGGGGCATATTGTATCTAGCAGTGGAATTGAAGTGGATCCATCTAAGGTAGCAGCGGTTAGAGATTGGGTTGAACCTAAGAACGCATCAGAAATCCGCAGCTTTCTGGGTTTGTCCGGATACTACCGTAAGTTCATTCGAGGATTTTCATCCATAGCGGTGCCACTCACGTCACTCACCAAGAAGAATGCTAAATTCGTGTTGAGCGACGAATGCCAAAAGAGCTTCGATACGTTGAAGCAAGCTCTTATTTCAGTGCCAGTGCTAGCCATGCCATCCGGGTAAGGAGACTTTGTGTTATATACCGATGCATCTAAGCTCGGGTTAGGCGCAGTATTGATGCAGCAGGGTCGGGTCATAGCCTAAGCTTCCAGGCAGCTGAAAGTGCACGAGAAGAACTATCCGACTCACAACCTAGAGTTAGCCGACGTTGTCTTCGCACTGAAAATTTGGAGACACTACCTATACGGCGAGAAAAGTCAGATTTTCACCGACCACAAGAGTCTCAAATATTTCTTCACGCAGAAGGAGTTGAATATGAGACAAAGACGATGGTTGGAACTTGTGAAGGATTACGACTGCGAAATTAGCTACCATCCGGGAAAGGCTAATGTTGTCGCGGACGCATTGAGCGGGAAAGTGGCAGTTGTAGCTCAGTTTTCAGTGCAGAAACCTCTTCAATCTGAGATTCAGAAGTTTGGTCTAGAGATTTATCGTGAGGGCAGAGCTCCTAAGCTGTCTAATCTGACAGTCAAATCTGATATGCTAGACCGTATCCGGGCAGGACAGTCTTCAGACGAGCAGCTACAGAAATGGAGATTATGAGATGAGGCCAAAGGCAGTGTTCTTTATACAGTGTCAGATGGGATAGTGAGGTACAGAGGTAGAATGTGGGTGCCTAGTGGTGACTCGATTAGACAAGATATTTTGACAGAGGCACACGCATCTCCGTATTCTATCCATCCAGGAGGTGCCAAGATGTATAAGGATCTCCAGTTTTTGTATTGGTGGCCAGGGATGATGTAAGGATCGAGAATTATCAGTTGTCATTGATGTTAGATTTGAAGATATGAGAATGCATGACATAAAAATCAGAATTTTGAAATTGAATAGACCGCACCCGCGCCTAGAGTAGGAGTGCACCCGCGGTCAAGAATATCAGAATTATGAAGTTTGGCCGAAGCCATACCGCACCCGCGGTGCTAGGAGACATCGCACCCGCGGTGCAGTATTCAGAATTTAGTGATGCAGGCCGAAGTGACACCGCACCCGCGGTGAAAAACCCACCGCACCCGCGGTCGATGAATTTCAGAAAATGATAGGGCTGCCGAGAGTATAGCGCACCCGCGGTCACCGAGATACCGCACCCGCGGTCATGCGTGCCACTTGGAAAATGGTAACACTTGTCCTTGAGCATGCAATATAGGTGTGTTGTCTTCCATTTAGCTACCTCAGAACAAGAACCGAGCAGCGGAAATTCAGAGAAAAGTGCAAGGCTTCTTTCATCTCAAAATTTATCTTGTACAAGATCTAGCCATCCAAACTTGAATCCGAGTTCAGATTTATGCTCCTCTCAACCAAAGCTACAAGAGGATGTAAGTTTGGTTAGATTTCAACATGTTTTGAAGTTTAAATGTTGAGGAAATTGTGATATGATGTATAATATGTGTTCTTGAGATTATGAGCATCGTAGAATTGTAAACGGATCGATTTTCAGACGCTGTATGTTACCGTTTCGAAATTACAGCATGTTTTATGTGAAAATTATACAGATTTCAGTATACATATTTGTGTTGGATGAGATTATGAGTTATTGGGATTGATAATGATATTGTTTGAGTTATCGGTATCGCGAGACTACGCCGTTACGTCGTTGAATTGTATTGAAATCAATTACAGATTTGTACATTGAGTGTTAGAGTAGGTGCCCGTCGAGCCAAGTGTTGGCCGAGGGTTCATGATTCTATGTATAAACAGTCTTTATTTTAATATTTGAATTTATCGTTTTGGCAACTCTTTATCTGTATACCCATGCTAGTTGCATAGATAAAGCCCTTGAATATACAAATAGTAGAAAGAATATGAGATGCTCATATGATGAGTATCATGAAACTCGTATTTGCAATACTGTATATTCTAAACGGTTCCTAGTCGATTCAGCCGCCATTAAGAAGGATATAGGCCGCTCGAGTTAGAAACTAGTATCTGCGATGTGAGTACCATGTTTCATTGGTAGGGGACATTGTGATGTCCGAACATGCAGATAGGTGCTCCTTGTAGAGAGTGCACTGAACAACCCTCCATAAAAGGACTTTCCAAGTGGTTCTCACTTATCGAGTGGAAAAGTCCTGGTTTATGGTTGTACACCATTAGTCCTTATGACCCGGGACAACATTGAGACTCTATGTGCTAGAATTACACTTTGACTTGTTTACCGACTCTCATGGGGTCATCAGGTGGCAAGGTTGGGTGTTCTGTCGAAACATATAGGAGTCGATGCATTGTAGTCGGGGATTCATCGCTTACCTTCGGGTATGGATATCCTATGTGTTTTCATGTATATGTAGTGTGAAATCTCTGATCAGAGTATGGTGGTAATTATGAAAGGAGTTTCATAGATTACACCATCGATGCAACTACGGCATGACACATAGTATCGATTCATTGACAACTCTCGATAAACCAATGGTTGTCGAATCGGTCGGGATATATGAGTTGAAGGGACCGTACTATACGCTAACCATAATTGAATGGTTCTTGCAGGCACTATCATTTGATACCTAGGGAAACATGTAAGCGATGCTGCTAGGCGTTTAACATGATTGGTTGGGTATTATCAGACTTGAGTTCTGACGTTCTTATTATCAAGGAGTTGATAAGCAAGAATGGAGCAATTGGGGTATGCTCATATAAGGACATGTTTAGTCCGAATCACATGGAGATGTGAACCCACGGCTAGTTGTATCAATGAACCATTGAGGGCCACACAAGTGCTAGCTTTCTAGATCCCGTTGAGAAGTAAAATAGTTCAATGTGTTGAACGGCTTATAAATGAGTTTATAAGCGTAAGGAAAAATAAAAGTATGACTTCTATGAGAGAAATGTAATTTTAATTTATGAATGTGTTCTTAAATTAAAGGTTGGCCAAATAAATAATGTATTTGAAAATTGTGATTTTCATAAACATTATTATGGACTAAATTAAATTAATTCAAGTGTTGAATTAATTAAACACTAGTGGACCTAGTAGAGTCCAAATAATTAAATTAATTCAAGAGTTGAATTAATTAAATCAAATTGAGTCTTGTAGAGCTCAATTTAAATAAATTATTTAACTAGTGGACTTGAGTAAATTCAAGTAATATTTAATTAGTCTCAAATATGTTTGAGATAATTAAATTTAGTCCATGTTTTTTAATTTGTTAAAAAACCATATAATATATGCATGCATGGGAGGTGAAGAGTTGGGAGACAACTTTCTCAATATTCAAGACATGTGTCACACATGCCAACAACAACTTTTTACACTACCAAGGCTAGTCTCCCTTCCCCTCATTGTAGCATGAAGTGGCCGAAACTTGCAAGCAATATTCTCTCAAGTTTTATCTCAATTTTTCTCTTCAAGTGTTGAGGAAGAAAAATACTTCTCTTTGAAAAATCTTTTTATTTTTCTAGTGCAAAATAAGAGGGGTTCTAGTTTGCTAGTGGTGGGCCTAATTTTGAAGGAAAGAAAGGAGTCCAAGGAAGCTTGTAGATCTTCATTCCATTCAAGAGCCAAGTTGTTCACAACCTTAGGAGGTTGATAGATAACTATTTCTAAACACACTATGAATGTCATTTTGGTGTTTTGTTGTATTTCCTACACAAACTCATGGTGGCCGAAATTTATATGCTAAAATCGAAAAATTTTGTGCTTCCGTTGCGTTTCCGGCCACCGTAACCGATCCCCTATGATTGAGTTGATTGAGATGTATATTGATAGAATGTGTCTACACATTGCCATTTCAGATTTGTATTGGCTACATTGAATTCGAGAATTCGTCTACGACCGATTGTTCGACAAGAAAGGTATAATTCATGTGGTCACGGGATTGCACAACTCGATTCAGATTTGATACGAGTTTCCCTAAATCACATACTAGATTGTTATTTATACTTGATTATGATTATGCTTTGTTTATAGATTGATATTCAAGCCTTTGAGATAGGAATCATTGACAGATTTGTCAAACTAGACGTTCGGTGTATCGACGCGTAGGAGCAGATCATCTCTACGTGTAGCCACTCGATACAGATTTGACCGAAGTCTAGGAATAAGACGTACAGTTACCCCGATTGGGAGGGTAGGTGACAGATCAGTGACGTCTTATTCACACCGGGATCCCTAGAGTAGAAACGAATGGAGTCAAGAATTAGATGTTGAATACATATTTGTATTCCTTTACATGTTTAGATTTTAATTCATGTTAATTGATATATGCTATGCTTTTGTACATGATTATTACATTGCATGCATATATGTTTTATACTGGAATTTGTTCTCACCGGAGTTATCCGGCTGTTGTCGTGTCTGTATGTGTGCATGGCAACAGGTGGGGCAGGATCTGGGTCACGAGGAAGATGAGAGATTGTTGATAGTGTGGAGATCTCGGGCGATGTAGATTACTAGTTGTTGGTATTAGATTTGTACTGAAACTCTTAAACACTAGTGTATGATTGTACTAAACAGATTTGTATGTACATTATGTTGTTTAATTGTTATAGAGACAGATTATGTTTTAATTATACATTTGAATTAATGTTAAACGCAAAATTTTGACCCACATTTTCGAGCAAAGATCCAATAAATCCCAAAGGAATTGAGTTAGAGCCCGAGTCCCCACAACAGGTGGTATCAGAGCCGTAGGTTCTGTAGATTGAGATAGACTAAAATGAGCGGGGTAGATCGAGTCTTCTTCCTTGCTTTTGGGATGCTAGCATGATTTATTGCTTTCCCTATTATATGTTGTTGTATTATCTGAATTGATTTACAGCATGTCAAGCCTGAATCAGAACCGATTCTTGATCAGAGGTATATGATCAGAGGAGGGTTGAGACATATTGTATAATTTGTGTACTAATCAGTTTCATAATCAGATTTATGCCTCCTCGACGAGTGCCACAGCCGGTAGCAGGTCAGGTGCGAGAGCAGGGTAGCACATCAGGTACACAGATGGATGTTACGGCTACACCGATGGAGACCTTGTTGAAGAGGTTTCAGTCCTTCCATCCTCCGACGTTGAAAGGCACCGAGAATGCAGTTGAATGTCAGAGTTGGCTCGATGATATAGAGATGCTTTTCGAGTCGTTGGCCTATACTGATGAGAGACGTGTGAAGTTGATAGGGCATCAATTGCAAGAGGTTGCAAAGAGCTGGTGGTTGACTACGAAGAGAGCCTTGGAGCATCGAGGCATTGATATCACTTGGAAGGTGTTCAAGGATGAGTTCTATCAGCGTTTCTTCCCAATATCCTACCGAAAAGATAAAGGAGCAGAATTTGCAAACTTGAGACAAGGGCCATTGAACATCGAAGAGTGTGTTGCTAAATTCTCTGCTTTGCTTCGTTTTGCACCTCATGTGGCAGGGAATGATGAAGAGGCTACCGACCAGTTCATAAATGGCTTGAATCCAGATATTTTTACGTTGGTAAATACTGGTAGGCCCAATACTTTTTCAGAGGCACTGAACAGAGCTAAGGGAGCAGATGCTGGCTTGATCAGGCAGCGAGGAGCTTCTTACAGTGTTCAGGGGCAGAGACAGACACCACCTACTGCTGTTCAGTTTCCACAACCTCCTCCTCGATTTGATAGTGGATCTAGTAGTAGTGGCAAGAAGGAATTTCTGAAGGCTAAGGGAAAGCAGTTTAAGAAATCCGGGAGCAATTCATCGAGCTCAAATGGATCTCGACAGAGAGGTCAGGGTTCAGATTATAGTGGTGCGTATTGCAGTTCATGTGGAGGGCGACATGCCACAGAGCAGTGTCAAGGAGTTATGGGACGCTGCAATATCTGTAGGCAACCGGGACACTTTGCCATAGTTTGTCCCCAGAGAAGTGCCCAGCGATCCCAGAGTACAGGGTCATCAGCATCAGTGCCACAGATGGAGAGACAGGCATCCTCTGTACACTCCTTCCAGCCACCACCTACACAGACCCAGCAGAGACCAGGAGGTAGTCAGACAGTGAGTCAACCTCCCAGACAGCAAGCTAGGGTATTTGCGCTGACAGAGGAGCAGGCGCAGGAGGCACCAGACGATGTCATTGCAGGTAACTGTTTCCTTTGCGGTTATCCTGCATATGTGTTGATAGACACAGGTGCATCCCATACATTCATATCTGAACATTTTGCATTGACACATGCATTGCCTATAGACTCATTATCTACTGTAGTGTCTATCACATCTCCGTTGGGAAGTGGTTTGATATCTGTGACTACAGTTAGACATTGTATGCTTCAGTTTGAGGGGCATGAGATTGATCTAGATTGTATAGTACTTGGTTTAGCTGATTTTGATTGTATAATTGGTATAGACATGTTAACCAAGTGCAGGGCTACTGTAGATTGTTTCCACAAGATTGTCAGATTCAGATCTGAATTGACAGAAGAGTGGAAATTCTACGGTAAGGGTTCCAGATCTCGGATTCCCTTAGTATCTGCTCTGACTATGAGTAAATTGTTACAGACAGGAGCAGAGGGGTTCCTTATTTACTCAGTAGATCTACTGAAGTCGAGCCCTGCTTTGGCAGATTTGCCAGTAGTTTGTGAGTTTGCAGATCTATTTCCAGATGAGATACCGGGGTTACCTCCAGCCCGAGAGCTTGATTTCAGCATAGATCTTATGCCCGGTTCTGTTCCTATTTCGAGAGCTCCGTATAGGATGGCACCGATAGAGTTGAAAGCACAGTTAGAAGACCTTCTGTCGAAGGGATACATCAGACCGAGTGTATCACCTTGGGGTGCTCCGGTGCTATTTGTTCGAAAGAAAGATGGCTCGATGCGGTTATGTATTGATTACAGACAGTTGAACAAGGCAACAGTAAAGAACAAGTATCCTTTGCCTCGCATCGATGACTTATTTGATCAGCTTCAAGGATTTTCGGTTTACTCGAAGATTGATTTGAGATCCGGGTATCATCAGCTTAGAGTTAGAGATGTGGACATACCGAAGACAGCATTCCGAACCAGGTATGGGCATTACGAGTTTGTGGTTATGCCTTTTGGTTTGACGAATGCGCCAGCGGTTTTTATGAGTTTGATGAACCGTATCTTTCAGAAATATTTAGATGAGTTTGTGATAGTTTTTATTGATGACATTTTGGTATATTCGAAGAATTTGATTGAGCATGCAGAGCATTTGAAAATTGTATTGCAGACTTTGAGAAAAGAGCAGTTGTATGCCAAACTGTCCAAGTGCGAATTTTTGTTGAGACAAGTTGTGTTTTTGGGGCATATCATATCTGGGGACGGTATTGCAGTAGATCCGAGTAAAGTTGAAGCTGTGATCAGCTGGCCGAGACCGACTTCTGTGCCTGAGATACGCAGTTTCATGGGTTTAGCAGGATACTACCGCCGTTTTATCAGAGATTTCTCTAGTATAGCGAAACCGATTACCCAGTTGACACAGAAGAATTCACCGTTTGTGTGGTCTGAAGACTGTGAGTCTAGTTTTGTTGAGCTGAAGAAGAGGCTGACTAGTGCGCCTGTTTTGATGATTCCTTCCGGTACAGGTGATTTCGTTGTGTACTGTGATGCATCTCACAGAGGGCTAGGGTGTATTCTTATGCAGCGAGGGCATTTGATTGCGTATGCCTCTAGGCAACTGAAGCCTCATGATCTTGAATTGGCTGCTATCATATTGGCGTTGAAGATTTGGCGTCATTATTTGTATGGCGAGAAATTCGAGATCTACTCTGATCACAAGAGTCTGAAATACCTATTTTCTCAGTCAGAGTTAAACATGAGGCAACGTATATGGCTTGATCTGCTGAAAGATTTTGATTGCGAGATCAAGTACTATCCAGGGAGGTCGAATGCAGCAGCAGATGCCTTGAGTCGGAAGGTATGTGCTCTATCCTTGTCGACGATAGGTGTATCGAATTTAGTTGAAGATTTTTGCTTGTCTGGATTGGCATTTGATACAGTTAGTAGACCACTACGACTAGCTGTAATGCCCGAGAATTTAATTACCGTAATCTGAAATGATTTGGATATGATTACTGTAAACTGAGATTAATCTGAAATGATTTATAGAATTAATCGAGATGATTATAGACGGAACGGATCGGACTAGGACACATGATAAAGGTGTGAAATGTGTGTGCAAGAAGTGAGAGGGCGCACATGCACGTGGAGGTGCGCGAGTCTTGCGCGAGATTGGCAGAACCTTTCGCGCACATGCGCGGATGAAGTCGCGCACATGCGCGGAGGTGGCCGAGGCATGCGCGCACATGCGCGGACGGACTGCGCGCATATGCGCGTAGCGTCCCGAGCCATGGGCGCATATGCGCGGAAAGCGTTGCGCATATGCGCGCGGCATGCAGATTCTCAAATTGCCACTTGGTCTATTGAAGGCAACGTGTATATATATATATATACATATGTATCTCAATTATTCAGAAAGGGAAAAGTAGAAGGAAACGAGGGAGCGCACGTTTGATTTCTGATTTGGGTTGCGAGTGCTCTGGTTATCAGAATCTAAATCCGACTTCAGTACCGTGTTCCTATCAACGCAAGCTACAATTGGACATTGAGATGGACAGAGTTGAATACAGATCATCGTCTTCCTCAGACGGGGACGACAAAGGTATAATTCATGTGATATTCGGGAAGCATAACTCAAATTAGATTAATTTGAGTTTCCCAATAAAATCACATACTAGATTATTGTTTATATTGTTACCTGATTATGCCTTGATTATAGAATTGTATTCAAGCATGTAAAATAATTGTGATATTCAGTTATGAATATGATTATGCTTTGTTTACAGATTGTTATTCATTGCAGTTAAGATAGGAAAGTCTTGACAGTCATTGTCAGACTTCTAGACGTTCGGTGTATCGTACATAGGAGCAGACATTGTCCTATTGTAGCACCACGATACAGCCATGGCCGAAGTCTAGGAATAAGACGTACAGTTACCACGATCGGTTGAGTAGGTAACAGCCATTGACGTCTTATTCATTACGGGATCCCTAGAGTTATAGATCGAGTCAAGTCTAGACATGATTTGATTAGGACTTCATGCTTAGATGGATGTGGCTCCTAGATCATGGAACCCATCGTTATTGCTTTCAGTTGTGCTAGCATGTTTTTATGATTTAGATTGTTTATATGCATGTTATCTGATTTGAATTGCATGCTTAATTTCATAGATTATGAAATATATTGGGTTTCTACATGACGGCATGTTTTATGAATTAGTTTATTTATATACATGCTTACCATGTTTTATACTGAGATTTATTCTCACCGGAATTATCCGGCTGTTGTCTTGTTTTGTATGTGTGCATGACAACAGGTGGGGAAGGATCAAGGTCAAGATGATGATAAGAGAAGACGAGTTTAGCGTGGTGATTCCGGACTTACAGTGGACTTGGTTTTATTAATTGAAATTAGTAACTAAACCTTAGATTAGATTGTTGTATATTATTGTACATTTGTACAGAAATGTATGTTTTATACAGATATGTATATTACTTAGATGCCATTACCTTCCGCAGTTTTATATTTTTTAAAAAAAAATTTTTAGACCCTATTTATCAGAACAGATAATTAAATCCCAAAGATGATTAGAAGATGATTTATCAGAACAGATAATTAAATCCCAAAGATGATTAGAAGATGATTAGCGTCCGGGTCCCCACAACAGGTGGTATCAGAGCGATAGATCCTTTAGGAGAAGATAATCAGAGCCGATAATTCCTTTAGTGATAGATTCTTTTAGATATAGATCTTTTAGACTGAGATAGTCAGAACTGATAGATCTTTTAGACTGAGTTAGATTGAGATAGAAGAGATTGAGCGGGGTAGATGAATTTTCTTTCCTTGCATGTGTGTGCTAGCATGAGATTTATTCTAATGTTGATTGACATTGTGTGCTAGCATGAGACTATGTGTTACTGCTTTAAGATACATGGCTACCTGACTATTTGATTTAAATTGGTATCCTGTATTCTTGAGTATGAATCAGATCGGATTCATGATCAGCAGTAAGATGATCATGATCAGAAAAAGATTGGCACAGATTTGCAGTATTCGGTTACTAATGTTTTTGGTAATCAGATATACCTCCTAGAAGAATTTCAGAAAAGGGGCAGTACTTCGTCTGAACAGTTAGATGCATCAGAAGCTCAGCTAGGAGAAAAGATGAAAGAATTTGAGTTATTACAGCCGCCGATTCTGAGTGGTACCGAGACATCTGAAGACTGTCAGAACTGGTTTGATGATATAGAAATCCTGTTTGATTTACTTGATTGTACAGATGAACAGAGGGTTAAAATGGTGCCTTACCAGTTACGAGAAGCCGCCAGGAGTTGGTGGATTACTAGTACACGAATGTGGGCACAGAGAGGTACAGTGATTTCGTGGGAAATATTCAGAACTGAATTCTATCGAAGATTTTTCTCAGCTTCGTACCGAGAGGACAAGAAATTGGAGTTTGAGAATTTGAGCCAAGGACAGCTAAATATTGATGAATATATTGCTAAATTCTCGACTCTAATGCGTTTTGCTCCTCATCTAGCTGGAAATGATGAAGCTTTAGTAAATCAGTTCATCAGAGGGTTGAACTCAGAGGTAGTTGCATTTATGAATTTGCAACGACCTTATCATTTCGCTGATATCTTGAGTAGAGCAAAGAGAGCGGAGGCGAGTCTGATTAGAAAATTGACAAGGTTGTGTGTGAATCAACCCCAGACACAGCAATCCCCTCTTCGATATGAGCACGGTGGTACGAGTAGGAAGCAAGATTTGCTGAAAGCTCAAAAGAAGCCATTCAAGAAGTTAGGAAGTGGTTCCTCGAGTTCCAGTAGTTCTAGTCCGAGCTATACTGGAGTGTATTGCAGGAATTGCGAAGGAAGACATCCCACGGAGCTATGCCAGGGAGTTACTGGTAGTTGTCGTATCTGTCGACAGCCGGGGCACTTTGCTAGAGTTTGTCCCCAGAGAGGTTTCCGAAGATTTCAGGGAGCAGGACCATCTGGATATGGTGATCGAAGAACAGCCCCAGGAGACACCTGATGATATAGTGACAGGTACTGTTACTCTATGATTATGTTGCATATGTATTGATGTATACTAATGCATTCATTACGAGTATCTTTGAAAGAACTGCATTGATATATGCTGTACCTATTAAGTCTGGTTGTACTGTAGTATTGATTCCTGTATTCTGGGAAAAGAAAGATAGATATCAGAGATTTATGTGACATGTTATATACTACAGTGAAATGAACCCGAGATTGGGTTAGATTATGATGTACTTGTGTTATATGATTTCGATTTCATTATTGACATGTAATGCTAAACAAGTACAGAAATATTGTGGAATGTGTTCCAGAAATGGTAAGATTAAGATCAGATCTAGTTGAGAATGAGGATTCTAGATCCAGAATTCCTTAGATCATTGTACTGTTATGACTCGATTCTCACAGAAAGGAACAGATGGTATCCTTATGTGTTTGGTAGATATACTGAAATCGAGTCTAACGGTGACAGATTCTCCAGTAATAGATGAGTTGACTGATGGTTGTCAGATAAGATTTTAGATTTTCTTTATATCCGAAAGATAGATTTCAGAATTGAATATAGAGTTGATACTGAATGTTGTTTTAGAATTCAGTACAGAATGATATTGAAGATTAATAAAAGGGTACAGATTGCTAACTCTTAGATGCAGGGATATTCTGATGAGTTTATGCTTGTTATATCCATGATATTTGATATGTTAACAGCATTTGATTGATTAAATGGAATATTTGAAGATTTTATTGAATATTCAGAGAACCGTGATTATTGTATACAGAAATTAGTCAGGTATGAATCATAATTGAAACAGATTGTATTCAGAATATGTGATATCTGCAGTTTGTATACCGAATTATTTGCACAGTTGAGACAGAAATCAGCGACTGTAAACGACACAGGTAACAGATATATCAGAATTAGTAGAAATGTCAGAAAGTCGGAATTTCTGAGTTTTACAGAGTTCCTTATTCTCTTATTCCCTTATTATGTTATATCTACTTGCGTATTGGGATTGATCTAAATCAGTATTTGAGACATCTTATATTGTTTGGGAGTATATTCTATTTGCAGATGAGGTATGACAGATGATTTGGGCACTGTGAAGATTGATCAGTAGTCAGAATCATCAGTGTTGCCGCAATATTTGTTTTATGAGTACTAGATCTGTATCGGTTCTTTCTATTCTGAATCTGATGTAATATTCCTGTTATTGTGAATTAGTGTTTGATACAGATTAGTGTAAACAGTTAGACATGTGATCAGAATGTTCAAAATTTGTTTGTAATAATCAGAACAAAGCATCAGTCAGAATAACAGATATTTGATTTTGTGTTATATGGGACTGATTATGTTATGATATCAAAATGTTTCAGAATTGGTTACAGATTTTGATATTGATAGTCAGAGCCGAATACCAGGTAGGTATTTCTTCTTTATTTTATGTTATTAACTGAATTGTTTATACAGGATGGTTCGAATCTGAATTCACAGATAACGTCAGAACCGAACAGTTATGGATTCAGTTTGCATTCAGATAGTTGTGAATGTGCGTTATTCGAACAGATAGTGGTGATATAGACAGATCAGATTAGTTGTCACAGAATTTGTACAGAAATGTTGGCAGAAATTGTACTGACAAGTCTGAATTGCTAACAGAAGAAGACAAAAAGATAGAAATTAAAAGATTATTACAGATTTTGTATAATTCTGAATAGAAATGGGAGTACATTTCTATGGCTTTCGTAATGAAATTACCGCCATTTTCTTTAGATTATGATATGATATGATTATGATTGACAGATTACTTAATCTATATCTATCAGTTTGTACCAGATTACGTACAAACAGAACCAGATGGCATAGATCAATGTTAAAGAAATAGTCAGATTGACGATAATGTAAGAAGTAGATGATAGCAGATTGTGATTTTGATGGAGTTGTACTTGTGATAGAGTATATCATAAGCTCTCTTGTGCAAAGTATTCACAGATTGACAGATAGTCAGAGTGTATTATTCGGATTTTGATAGATATAGGTAGAGCTTTAGTACTGGATGTACTAGTTGTTATGATCTATTGTCACTGTTTGAGGTACTGTATGACAATAGTTATCAAGATAGTGCCGAATAGATAGATTTAGGAAACCAATGTCAGATGATGACAATTGGTATTGGAAATCAAAGATAGAATACGTCTTTGATTGGAAGAAACAGATAGGATAACAACTACAGGTGGTATTGATTTGTTATGGATTGCAGAGCAGCATATACAGATGTTGTATAGCCAGTGTTATCCGACCGAGTTACTTGGTGAATTCTGATTTCAGAGTAGAATCAGAGACTGATTAAAGAAAGATACCTCAGAATGATGTTAGTGCGACGAGTTTGGATGTTAAACTCTGTTACGCATTTCTTTTGTTAGACTTGTATTGATTGTTGGTGAGTTCGAGGACGAACTCCGATCTAAGAGGGGGAGAAATGTAATGCCCGAGAATTTAATTACCGTAATCTGAAATGATTTGGATATGATTACTGTAAACTGAGATTAATCTGAAATGATTTATAGAATTAATCGAGATGATTATAGACGGAACGGATCGGACTAGGACACATGATAAAGGTGTGAAATGTGTGTGCAAGAAGTGAGAGGGCGCACATGCGCGTAGAGGTGCACGAGTCTTTCGCGACATTGGCAGAACCTTTCGCGCACATGCGCGGATGAAGTCGCGCACATGCGCCGAGGTGGCCGAGGCATGCGCGCACATGCGCGGACGGACTGCGCGCATATGCGCGTAGCGTCCTGAGCCATGGGCGCATATGCGCGTAAAGCGTTGCGCATATGCGCGCGGCATGCAGATTCTCAAATTGCCACTTGGTCTATTGAAGGCAACGTGTATATATATATATATATATATACATATGTATCTCAATTATTCAGAAAGGGAAAAGAAGAAGGAAACGAGGGAGCGCACGTTTGATTTCTGATTTGGGCTGCGAGTGCTCTGGTTATCAGAATCTAAATCCGACTTCAGTATCGTGTTCCTATCAACGCAAGCTACAATTGGACATTGAGATGGACAGAGTTGAATACAGATCATCGTCTTCCTCAGACGGGGACGACAAAGGTATAATTCATGTGATATTCGGGAAGCATAACTCAAATTAGATTAATTTGAGTTTCCCAATAAAATCACATACTAGATTATTGTTTATATTGTTACCTGATTATGCCTTGATTATAGAATTGTATTCAAGCATGTAAAATAATTGTGATATTCAGTTATGAATATGAATATGCTTTGTTTACAGATTGTTATTCATTGCAGTTAAGATAGGAAAGTCTTGACAGTCATTGTCAGACTTCTAGACGTTCGGTGTATCGTACATAGGAGCAGACATTGTCCTATTATAGCACCACGATACAGCCATGGCCGAAGTCTAGGAATAAGACGTACAGTTACCACGATCGGTTGAGTAGGTAACAGCCATTGACGTCTTATTCATTACGGGATCTCTAGAGTTATAGATCGAGTCAAGTCTAGACATGATTTGATTAGGACTTCATGCTTAGATGGATGTGGCTCCTAGATCATGGAACCCATCGTTATTGCTTTCAGTTGTGCTAGCATGTTTTTATGATTTAGATTGTTTATATGCATGTTATCTGATTTGAATTGCATGCTTAATTTCATAGATTATGAAATATATTGGGTTTCTACATGACGGCATGTTTTATGAATTAGTTTATTTATATACATGCTTACCATGTTTTATACTGGGATTTATTCTCACCAGAATTATCCGGCTGTTGTCTTGTTTTGTATGTGTGCATGACAACAGGTGGGGAAGGATCGGGGTCAAGATGATGATAAGAGAAGACGAGTTTAGCGTGGTGATTTCGGACTTACAGTGGACTTGGTTTTATTAATTGAAATTAGTAACTAAACCTTAGATTAGATTGTTGTATATTATTGTACTTTTATACAGAAATGTATGTTTTATACAGATATGTATATTACTTAGATGCCATTACCTTCCGCAGTTTTATATTTTAAAAAGAAAAATTTTTAGACCCTATTTATCAGAACAGATAATTAAATCCCAAAGATGATAAGAAGATGATTTATCAGAACAGATAATTAAATCCCAAAGATGATTAGAAGATGATTAACGTCCGGGTCCCCACACTAGCGATGATTCAAGTTGAGCCAGATCTGATTATGAAGATCAAAGAAGCGCAGAGGACTGATCCGAGTATTCAGAGATCGATTGATATGGTCAGAGCTGGACATATCTCTGAGTATCAGGTTAGAGATTTTGTTCTGTATGTAAATAACCGTCTAGTAGTGCCAGATGTTTCAGATTTAAGACGACAGATCATGTCAGAAGCGCATTGTAGCCGGTTTAGTATTCATCATGGTGGCAGAAAGATGTATAACGACTTGAAGACACAGTTCTGGTGGAAACAGATGAAGACCGATATCGCAGAATTTGTGTCTAAATGCTTGAATTGCCAACAGGTGAAGGCAGAAAGAAAGAACCCCAGAGGTTTACTTCAGAGTTTGTCTATTCCTGAATGGAAATGGGATCACATTTCCATGGATTTTGTGACGAAGTTACCTCGATCTTCTCGGGGCTGTGATTCGATTTGGGTCATTATTGACAGGCTGACCAAATCTGCCTGTTTTATTCCATACAAGATGACATACCGACACGATCAGATGGCAGAGTTGTATATCAGAGAAGTCGTTAGATTTCATGTTGTGCGAAAGTCTATAGTATCTGATCGTGATCCACGATTCACTTCTCACTTTTGGCACAGTTTGCAACAGGCTTGGGGTACGACTTTACACCTGAGTACTGTTTATCATCCTCAGACAGACGGACAGTCAGAGCGGACTATCCAGACTTTAGAGGATATGTTGAGAGCTGTAGTACTAGACTTTGGTACTAGTTGGCAGGATTCATTGCCTTTATGTGAATTCTCGTACAACAACAGCTATCAGACGAGGATAGAGATGACACCGTTTGAAGCTATGTATGGCAAGAAGTGCAGATCTCCGTTGTACTGGGATGATATTTCTGAGGTACCTGAATTTGGGCCATATATGATTCGCGAGATGACTGAGAAAGTTAAGATCATTTAGAAGAGAATGAAGACAGCACAGGATAGGCAAGCCAAATACGCCAATATCCGACGCAGACCGTTAGTATTTGAGCAGGGAGACAGGGTATTCTTGAAGATTTCTCCTTTCAGAGGCGTTGTCAGATTTTGGCAAACGTGGAAAATTGTCTCCTAGATACGTCGGTCCGTATGAAATCCTTGAGAAGATTGGCGATCGAGCTTACAGACTTGCTCTTCCTCCTTCTTTGTCTGGAATACATGATGTATTTCATGTATCGATGCTACGTAAATATATGCCAGACAGTTCTCATGTCATTCAACCTGATGAAGCAGAGTTAGATCAGACTTTGAGCTATGTTGAGCGACCGATACAGATTCTTTATCGGAAAGAGAAACAACTCAGGACAAAGACTATTCCGCTTGTGAAGATTCAATGGAGTCGTCATGGCATCGAAAAAGCAACTTGGGAGACAGAGTCTAATATGAGACAGAGGCATCCCGAGATATTCATATGATGTGAGTTCTTATTTCAGTTTTGCTTATACTACTTTTGTATATAATTGCATGATTACTGGTTTATGAGTTCGAGGATGAACTCTTGTTTAAGAGGGGGATAAATGTAAGGCTCGAGAATTATCAGTTGTCATTGATGTTAGATTTTAAGATATGAGAATGCATGACATAAAAATCAGAATTTTGAAATTGAATAGACCGCACCCGCGCCTAGAGTAGGAGTGCACCCGCGGTCAAGAATATCACAATTATGAAGTTTGGCCGAAGCCATACCGCACCCGCGGTGCTAGGAGACACCGCACCCGCGGTGCAGTATTCAGAATTTAGTGATGCAGGCCGAAGTGACACCGCACCCGCGGTGAAAAACCCACCGCACCCGCGGTCGATGAATTTCAGAAAATGATAGGGCTGCCGAGAGTATAGCGCACCCGCGGTCACCGAGATACCGCACCCGCGGTCATGCGTGCCACTTGGAAAATGATAACACTTGTCCTTGAGCATGCAATATAGGTGTGTTGTCTTCCATTTAGCTACCTCAGAACAAGAACCGAGCAGAGGGAATTCAGAGAAAAGTGCAAGGCTTCTTTCATCTCAAAATTTATCTTGTACAAGATCTAGCCATCCAAACTTGAATCCGAGTTCAGATTTATGCTCCTCTCAACCAAAGCTACAAGAGGATGTAAGTTTGGTTAGATTTCAACATGTTTTGAAGTTTAAATGTTGAGGAAATTGTGATATGATGTATAATATGTGTTCTTGAGATTATGAGCATCGTAGAAACGTAAACGGATCGATTTTCAGACGCCGTATGTTACCGTTTCGAAATTACAGCATGTTTTATGTGAAGATTATACAGATTTCAGTATACATATTTGTGTTGGATGAGATTATGAGTTATTGGGATTGATTATGATATTCTTTGAGTTATCGGTATCGCGAGACTACGCCGTTACGTCGTTGAATCGTATTGAAATCAATTACAGATTTGTACATTGAGTTGATTGAGATGTATATTGATAGAATGTGTCTACACATTGCCATTTCAGAATGTGTCCACGACCGATTGTTCGACAAGAAAGGTATAATTCATGTGGTCACGGGATTGCCCAACTCGATTTAGATTTGATACGAGTTTCCCTAAATCACATACTAGATTGTTATTTATACTTGATTATGATTATGATTTGTTTATAGATTGATATTCAAGCCTTTGAGATAGGAATCATTGACAGATTTGTCAAACTAGACGTTCGGTGTATCGACACGTAGGAGCAGATCATCTCTACGTGTAGCCACTCGATACAGATTTGACCGAAGTCTAGGAATAAGACGTACAGTTACCCCGATTGGGAGGGTAGGTGACAGATCAGTGACGTCTTATTCACACCGGGATCCCTAGAGTAGAAACGAATGGAGTCAAGAATTAGATGTTGAATACATATTTGTATTCCTTTACATGTTTAGATTTTAATTCATGTTAATTGATATATGCTATGCTTTTGTACATGATTATTACATTGCATGCATACATGTTTTATACTGGGATTTGTTCTCACCGGAGTTATCCGGCTGTTGTCGTGTCTGTATGTGTGCATGGCAACAGGTGGGGCAGGATCTGGGTCACGAGGAAGATGAGAGATTGTTGATAGTGTGGAGATCTCGGGCGATGCAGATTACTAGTTGTTGGTATTAGATTTGTACTGAAACTCTTAAACACTAGTGTATGATTGTACTAAACAGATTTGTATGTACATTATGTTGTTTAATTGTTATAGAGACAGATTATGTTTTAATTATACATTTGAATTAATGTTAAACGCAAAATTTTGACCCACATTTTCGAGCAAAGATCCAATAAATCCCAAAGGAATTGAGTTAGAGCCCGAGTCCCCACAGATGAAGCGAAACATCCGCAGGTTCGTGTCCGAATGTCTCATTTGCCAGCAAGTAAAAGCTGAACATCAGAGGCCAGCAGGATTGGTTAAGCCACTCCCCATCCCTGAGTGGAAGTGGGAGAACATTACTATGGATTTTGTGGTTGGGTTGCTGAGGTCAGTCCGAGGATCGAATTCTATTTGGGTTATAGTTGACCGACTCACTAAGACAGCACACTTTTTGCCAATGAAGACGACTTTCTCCATGACACAGTACGCGGAGCTATATATTCGGGAGATAGTCTGTTTGCATGGGTTCCCAGTTTCAATTATGTCCGACAGGGACCCGAGATTCACATCGTCCTTCTGGAAGAGCTTACACGCAGCCATGGGGACGAAGTTGCTTTTCAGTACAGCTTTTCACCCGCAGACAGATGGCCAGTCTGAGCGAGTGATTCAGATTTTAGAGGACTTGTTGCGAGCGTGTATGATTGATTTTCAAGGAGCTTGGGAGTCTAGACTACCTCTAGTGGAGTTCACATACAACAATAGCTTCCAATCATCAATTGGTAAGGCCCCCTATGAGGCGTTGTATGGAAGGAAGTGCAGATCACCAGTTCATTGGGATGAAGTTGGTGAGAGGGCAGAACTTGGTCCAGAAATAGTTTAGCAGACTGCAGACATAGTGGCCAAGATTCATGACAGAATGAAGACCGCCCAAAGTCGTCAGAAGAGTTATGCTGATAAGAGGAGAAGAGATCTCGAATTTGTCGTTGGTGATCACGTATTCGTTAAGATATCACCTATGAAGGGTGTTAGGAGATTTGGAAAGAGAGGCAAGTTGAGTCCGAGGTTTATTAGGCCGTTTGAGATTTTGGACAGAGTTGGGACACTAGCCTATCGTGTTGCCCTTCCGTCAAATCTGGCCGGGGTACACAATGTGTTCCACGTCTCAATGCTGGGGAAATATTTGGCTAATCCTTCGCACATTCTAAGTTATGAACCATTGCAGTTGGCTTCAGACCTGTCTTATGAGGAGAGACCAGTCCAAATCCTAGACAGACAGGAGCGCAGACTTCGGAACAAGACGACTAAGTTGGTTAAAGTCCGGTGGCTAAACCAATCAGTGGAAGAAGCCACTTAGGAGTCAGAGGCCGACATGAGACTTCACTACCCGGAGTTGTTCGGTAAGACTTAATTTCGAGGACGAAATTTTTATAAGTGGGGGAGAAACTGTAGTTCAAAAATTCAATACACGTATAACCCATGCATTTACTTAAATTGTTAAATCATTTAATTAATTTTAAATGAGTTTTAGCCATGCATAGATTATGAAAAATGCATTATTTTAAATTATTCATGTTCATTGTGATGCACGTTAAAATGTCTTTCGAGTTTCATATTTCAGGCTATTATTCGAGACGGGATCGAGGAAGAGACCGGTGACGATTTTAGAAATTTTATATGGTACTTTATTTTAAGTCAGGAATGGGGCATTTAAATAATTTATTGAGTTTTAGCATTTTAAGCTTAAATCACGTATTTCGTAATTTTGGGAGTTTTAAACTTTTAAAAGTCTAGCACTTGTACAATTCACTAAGGGCTTTTAATTAGTTGAGAGGATAGATAGTATTTTTAATTAATTGCTAATGATTTTAATTAAGCAAAAATCATTCCCTAATCTACTCTTTAACACACGCACACACACATGTTTACACACCCACACTCACACACACAAACACACACTAAATACAGTATAACACACACACATTCAGTTTTATTATTTTGAAAGAGTGAAAACCTAGGGTTATTTCTAGAGAGCAGCCGCCCCCTCCCTCTCCATCTTCTAGCAAATTTTTGAGAGTTTTATTGCAAGAAAGTCGAGCCGCAAGTCTTCCCGGATCAACCTCGCTTCTTTCCTGCGTCGGTGTCGTCGTTACGATACTTTTAAATATCGAAAAGGCACGTATATTCTGTTCTTGATGCATCGATCATGTCATATTATATGTGCAATGTTATTTTTGCGTAAAACCATGTGTATGATGCGTAAAATTTTGAGCAACTACGTTGGGATCACTTTTGAAACACTTTTCAGATCTGAGATTTTCGATTTTTCTGTTCGTATCAAAACTGCGATTTTTCTACTGGGATTTTGAGAAAGCGTTCAACTACGAAGTTGTAGAACTTTTCAATACCTTCGATTCGATATATGATTCGAAATTTTTGGATAAGAATTGAGCGCGTTATGGCGTTTTTTGTGGGACTGCTCAAACTGCGAAATTTACGAAAATTGTGTTCTTGAAGTTTCTTTGTTGCAGGCTGCGTTGGGGATCGACGGGTGATCGTTGCTGCGTCTAGGTATGATTATTATGATGATAGGATGTCAATTGATGCGTCGCCTAGTGTCGATAGGCACTCACACGCACTAGAAGTCGTAGGTAACGAATTGGTGTCAATTGCTATGTTTTGAATTGGATGTGTCGTAGGGGAACATCGTTACCTTGGGTGGTTGTAAGTTTATGGTTTGATGTTAGGGCATGATAGGATGGGTCTCGGGGTGTCGTTTCATAGTCCGTGCAACCGAGTCTTGAAAGTTGAGAAAAGCATTTACAGAATTTTCGTAGCTTCGTTTGTCCCGCAGGTACACGGACCCAAGCACGGACCCTGGCACGGGGTCCGTGTCTTTGTTTTTCTCTTGGTGCGCCATTACAGAGTCTACACGGACCTCCACCCGGACCCTGACACGGGTTCCGTGCCTTTGATTCTTTTCAGAGCCTTTTTCCAGAGTCTACACGGACCTCCACCCGGACCCTGGCACGGGGTCCGTGTCCACCCTTCTTTCCGAACCCTTTTACCCGAGTCTACACGGACCCCTACACGGATGTAGGCACGGGGTCCGTGTCCTTCATAAAATTGGGAAAATTTTTATAGCATGTTTGAGGTTTGATGTCATGGTTTAGTGCAAGGGTTATCAAGGTCGTGTTATGGGAAATTTTAGAATGCCCTAAGTAATGATTGAACTTGAGAGTAAGTATGATTTCTACGTTTAAGTTATGCAAATTCATGTTAGTGTGCAGCAACGGCCCCGATCGAAGTCCAATGAATCCCTCAACGACAAGTAAGTATGTTTGACGTGCAAGAAAATATTTTAAGTTTTGAGGTATGCTAAATGTCTTGTGACCAAATTGAATGGGTTTGGAAGTCGGTGGACGTGGCCGAGGACCTCTCCACCCCGTTAAATTATGAACGGGTTAGATCATGGTTGGAAAGCGTTAAATTATGAACAGGGACCAACCAGCCCGTTAAATTATGAACGGGGATCTCATGTATGTGGCAGTGGATACGTCCCTGTCAGCCCAGTACTGCGTTTTGTCTGATCAGGCGTTTATTATGCATGGGTCACTTGCTTTGAAACATCCTCTACGCAAAAATAATGAAGTTATGTATGTGCAAGTATGTTCAAGTATGCAACATATTTATGAAAAGTTTAAGTTATGGCACGTCGAAGTATGTATGTACGTATGTTCAAGTTTTAATACGTAAGTTCAAGTTTCAAGTTATGTATGTCCTATTTTAAAGCTGCATGTGATTTTATTATGTAGTACTCGTTATTCCAGTTTATACGTGTTGAGTCTTTAGACTCACTAGACTTGATCGATGCAGGTGACTATGTTGAGGAGACAGGAGGTGGTGACCAAGGGGCAGGCTTGGACTGAGCGGCAGGCTAAACCCGAGGACCGCCCATGTTATTTTACGATTTTTATGCAAGTTCAAAATACTCTGATGTTATGTTTCATTTCAAGACTTTTGGAGCAAGTGTTTCTTTTTAGCAAATTTTATTGGTGATGTCGATTTCAAACATTTTTATGGACGAAGGATGTAGTGACGACCGTATTTGATTTCATTTCCGCATTCCTTTTAGTTTAAAAGAAAATTTTAAATTCTTCCGCAAATTTTAAGTAGTAAGAGTACGGTTCGTTACACATGCATACCGCATAGATAAAGTCCTTGATTAATCTTTAATACAAATGAATCGTAATTCGATGTTGAAACTCATTTGTAAGCACTGCATATTCTAAATTCGTTCATAGTCGATTCAGCCGCATAAAAAGGGGTAAAGGCCGCTTGAGCTCGAGACTAGTGTTAGAGTAGGTGCCCGTCGAGCCAAGTGTTGGCCGAGTGTTCACAATGAAACTCTATGTATAAGCAGTCTTTATTTTAATAATATTTGAAATTATTATTTTGGCAAATCTTTATCTGTATACCCATGCTAGCTGCATAGATAAAGCCCTTGAATATACGAATAGTAGAAAGAATATGAGATGCTCATATGATGAGTATCATGAAACTCATATTTGTAATACTGTATATTCTAAACGGTTCCTAGTCGATTCAGCCGCCACTAAGAAGGATATAGGCCGCTCGAGTTAGAGACTAGTATCTGCGATGTGAGTACCATGTTTCATTGGTAGGGGACATTGTGATGTCCGAACATGCAGATAGGTGCTCCTTGTAGAGTGCACTGAACAACCCTCCATAAAAGGACTTTCCAAGTGGTTCTCACTTATCGAGTGGAAAAGTCCTGGTTTATGGTTGTACAGAATTAGTCCTTATGACCCGGGACAACATTGAGACTCTATGTGCTAGAATTACACTTTGACTTGTTTACCGACTCTCATGGGGTCATCAGGTGGCAAGGTTGGGTGTTCTGTCGAAACACATAGGAGTCGATGCATTGTAGTCGGGGATTCACCGCTTACCTTCGGGTATGGATATCCTATGTGTTATCATGTGTATGTAGATCGAAATCTCTGGCCAGAGTATGGTTGTAATTATGAAAGGGGTTTCATAGATTACACCATCGATGCAACTACGACATGACACATAGTATCGATTCTTGGACAACTCTCGATAAACCAATGGTTGTCGAATCGATCGGGATATATGAGTTGAAGGGACCGTACTGTACGCTAACCATAATTGAATGGTTCTTGCAGGCACTATCATGTGATACCTAGGGAATCACGTAAGCGATGCTGCTAGGCGTTTAACGTGATTGGTTGGGTACTATCAGACTTGAGTTCTGACGTTCTTACTATCAAGGAGTTGATAAGTAAGAATGGAGCAATTGGGGTATGCTCGAATAAGGACATGTTTAGTCCGAATCACATGGAGATGTGAACCCACGGCTAGTTGTATCAATGAACCATTGTAGTAGCCCGAATTCCAAATTGGGTAATTAACGGAGTATTGGTGATTAAGAAGGTTTAATGTGTAATTTTGACCGAGTCAAGATCGGACGGACCGAAGATGGTTCGGAAGCACTGAAGAGTTCGTAAGGTCCGAAGTGAGTTCGGTGGATCCGATCATTAGGTGTCAAGAGTTGATCGACACGTGGGAGTTCGGACGTTCCGAAGTGTAGGTTCGGTGGATCCGATCATGAGGTGTCAAGAGCAGCTGGACACGTGCATGTTCGGACGGTCCGAAGTGTATGATCGGAGGATCCGATCATGAGCTGTCAAGAGCCAATGGACACGTAGCGTTCGGACGTTCCGAAGTGATGTTCGGAGGATCCGAACATGGCCTATAAATAGTGCTCGGATTTCTCATTTGTGACTTGCCATTCCTTGAGTTAAGTCTCCTCTTTGAGAGTTTTGGAAGGATTCTAGGGCTAGTTGTTGTTCGAGCGATAGCCAAGAGCTGCCGGGATTGGTAGCATAGCAGCGCCGGAGTTTCGAGGCAATCGACATCAAAGGGCTGTCGACGGACGAAGGTAAACCCTAAACCTTTGGTAGTACTAGGGAGTACTGGTTTTGCTAGCCGAGCATGGTAGTATTGTTCATTGGGTATGCTTTTGATGAATAGGCTTGGATTAGACCTGTTGTCTGGTTGTTCCAGTGGATTAGGATTGCAGTGATAGAGGTACGAAAGTACTATCCGAGATATCCTGGTTGAGTATACATTCTTATATGTGTTGCATGATTATGTGGTGCATTGATATATGTCATATGATGCATGCTATTATGTCACGGTTATTACTGCACGTTGCATTTCATGTTGAGCCGTATTCTCCTTCGAGATAGCCTTTACTGTTGAGCTGTATCTCTTTCGAGATAAGCTATATCTTGGGGCCGCTCAGCCCTGTCTTGTGGACGCATGGACACCGAGAGTACACAGTGGCCGACGGGTCGGGAGGGCTTCGGTGGTCCGGGACATTTCAGGTCCACGTCTGTCTTGTAGTGGATGCAGTGACCCAGAGGTTGGACCGCGCGGCACTATCCACTTGGCGCCTCTAGACTGAGCATTTTGAGATCCTTTGTGATTCCTGTTTCTTGACTACCCCGGTATCATGATCATAGCATGTGCATTTCATATAGGTCTGTATACTCATACTTTTGTACTGGGCGTTCTTATCGCTCACGTCCTCGGTTTTGTTTATTCTTGGACACCCCATTCCCTCGGGGCAGGCCTCAGGTTGGACAGCTCAGGAGGAGCAGGAGGAGGACGTTGAGTAGCTGGTTGGTTTAGTTTATCGGTATTGTTTTGATTTCGATTTGGTTGTATTGGATATTTTATTTTTGAGTTATTCTAGACTTCGATTGGGTTGTATAATTATAGTTGTCAGACTTTTTCCGCTGTTATCTCTGATTATTGTTTATTAGGTTAATTGCATGCTTAGTTCTCAACTAGTAGGTGATTCTGGAACGGGTCACTACATTTATGGTATCAGAGCATGCGTACGATTTTGGGATATAGATTTCTGTTTTGGGATTTCCGTTTACTAGTTTCCCTATTCTATGTTGTAGCAATGGCTGACCATTTTGGTGATGAGAGTAGTCAGGGAAGTGTAGGTCGTTGGGGTGACCAGGACGATCTGTTAAGCGTCATAAGTTACCGCATGTTTCTCTAGACGTCATTCTTTCCATTTCTACTCCGATGGGTCATTCGGTTTTAGCCAAGCGTCTAGTGATGGGTTGTTCCTTAGATTTGGAGGGTAATGATGTTGTTATTTCGTTTTGTTCATTCTCTTGCCTAGATTTCGAGGACGAAATCGTTTTAAGGGGGGGAGAATGTAGTAGCCCGAATTCCAAATTGGGTAATTAACGGAGTATTGGTGATTAAGAAGGTTTAATGTGTAATTTTGACCGAGTCAAGATCGGACGGACCGAAGATGGTTCGGAAGCACTGAAGAGTTCGTAAGGTCCGAAGTGAGTTCGGTGGATCCGATCATTAGGTGTCAAGAGTTGATCGACACGTGGGAGTTCGGACGTTCCGAAGTGTAGGTTCGGTGGATCCGATCATGAGGTGTCAAGAGCAGCTGGACACGTGCATGTTCGGACGGTCCGAAGTGTATGATCGGAGGATCCGATCATGAGCTGTCAAGAGCCAATGGACACGTAGCGTTCGGACGTTCCGAAGTGATGTTCGGAGGATCCGAACATGGCCTATAAATAGTGCTCGGATTTCTCATTTGTGACTTGCCATTCCTTGAGTTAAGTCTCCTCTTTGAGAGTTTTGGAAGGATTCTAGGGCTAGTTGTTGTTCGAGCGATAGCCAAGAGCTGCCGGGATTGGTAGCATAGCAGCGCCGGAGTTTCGAGGCAATCGACATCAAAGGGCTGTCGACGGACGAAGGTAAACCCTAAACCTTTGGTAGTACTAGGGAGTACTGGTTTTGCTAGCCGAGCATGGTAGTATTGTTCATTGGGTATGCTTTTGATGAATAGGCTTGGATTAGACCTGTTGTCTGGTTGTTCCAGTGGATTAGGATTGCAGTGATAGAGGTACGAAAGTACTATCCGAGATATCCTGGTTGAGTATACATTCTTATATGTGTTGCATGATTATGTGGTGCATTGATATATGTCATATGATGCATGCTATTATGTCACGGTTATTACTGCACGTTGCATTTCATGTTGAGCCGTATTCTCCTTCGAGATAGCCTTTACTGTTGAGCTGTATCTCTTTCGAGATAAGCTATATCTTGGGGCCGCTCAGCCCTGTCTTGTGGACGCATGGACACCGAGAGTACACAGTGGCCGACGGGTCGGGAGGGCTTCGGTGGTCCGGGACATTTCAGGTCCACGTCTGTCTTGTAGTGGATGCAGTGACCCAGAGGTTGGACCGCGCGGCACTATCCACTTGGCGCCTCTAGACTGAGCATTTTGAGATCCTTTGTGATTCCTGTTTCTTGACTACCCCGGTATCATGATCATAGCATGTGCATTTCATATAGGTCTGTATACTCATACTTTTGTACTGGGCGTTCTTATCGCTCACGTCCTCGGTTTTGTTTATTCTTGGACACCCCATTCCCTCGGGGCAGGCCTCAGGTTGGACAGCTCAGGAGGAGCAGGAGGAGGACGTTGAGTAGCTGGTTGGTTTAGTTTATCGGTATTGTTTTGATTTCGATTTGGTTGTATTGGATATTTTATTTTTGAGTTATTCTAGACTTCGATTGGGTTGTATAATTATAGTTGTCAGACTTTTTCCGCTGTTATCTCTGATTATTGTTTATTAGGTTAATTGCATGCTTAGTTCTCAACTAGTAGGTGATTCTGGAACGGGTCACTACAACCATTGAGGGCCACACAAGTACTAGCTTTGTAAATCTCGATGAGAAGTAAAATAGTTCAATGTGTTGAACGACTTATAAAGGAGTTTATAAGCGTAAGGAAAATTGGAAGTATGACTTCTATAAAGGAGAAAATAGTTCAAAGTGTTGAACGGCTTATAAATGTGTTTATAAGTGTAAAGAAAAATAGAAGTATGACTTCTATGAGAGAAATATAAATTTTGATTTATGGAAGTGTTCCTAAATTAAAATTTGGGCCAAGTGAATAATGTAATTGAAAATTGTGATTTTCATAGACATTATTATGGACTAAATAAATTAATTCAAGTGTTGAATTAATTAAACACTAGTGGACCTAGTAGAGTCCAAATAATTAAATTAATTCAAGTGTTGAATTAATTAAATTATATTGAGTCTTGTAGAGCTCAATTAAAATAATTATTTAACTAGTGGGACTTGAGTAAATTCAAGTAATGTTTAATTAGTCTCAAATGTGTTTGAGATTATTAAATTTAGTCCAAAGTTTTTAATTTGATTAAAAACTATATAATATACATGCTTGGGAGGTGAAGAGGTGGAGATTACTTTTGAATAAAAATTGCATGGCATGCAACTTTTTCACTTTTGCTTTTTGCAACACCTAGACAAGAAAATTAACTCATTCTCTCCCTCCCCACATGTGTGATGGCCGAAACTTCTCTCATTTTTCTCTCCCATTTTTCTCTCCTTTTGTTCTTCAATTTGTTGAGGAACACTACACTTCTCTTTGATAAATCCTCACATTTTTCTAGTGCAAATTGTGAGGGGATTTACCTAGTTGGTGGTGGGCTTGATTTTGAAGGAAAGAAGGAGGCTTGGAGGCTTGTAGATAGTTTCTTCCATTCAAGAGCTTTGTTATTTGATAACAAAGTTGGAGCCACAATCAATCTTTTAAAGATTGATAGGTAATACATTCTAAACACCCTATGAATGTGATTTAATGTATGTTTTTTCATTTTGTAAATATTACACAAGATTTAAATGGGGTGGCCGAAATTTTGTAATAAAATTCGATTTTTGTGCTTCCGTTGCGCTTCCGGCCACCGTAACCGGTCCGCTTTCAAGTGGTATCCGAGCTTAGGTTACGGATTTTGTGTAATATTTACGTAATATTATGTTGAGATCGATTTCTAACCGCTTGAGAAATTTTTTTGTGCATGTATTGATAGGGCCGAAAATTTTTGAAGAAAACAAAAAAAAAAAAAAATAATTTTTGGGGGCTGCCCGAAAGGGGCTGCCCGAAAATTTCGGGCAGCCGAGGGGCAGCCCAAGGGGCTGCCCGAAATGTCTTTTTAAAATAAAAAAAATAAAAAATTTTTTTTGTTGTTGCCGGAATCCGGCGACGGAGCTCCGGCGACGGCGATGACGGCTAGGGTTTCCAAAAGTGTTTTGGTGAATCTTAGTGTCATGGGCCTTGAGATGTTGGGCCATTGGATGGACAACATAATTTGTGAAATTTAAATGGGCCAAAATATTTTTGGTGTAAAATGGTTTTTGGGCCCTTAAGTTTAAATTTACAATTGTTGCACATATTTTCTCATAAAATAAATAATTGAAGTAGGACTTTAATTATTTATAGTAAATTGTGATTTACAAGAAATTCGATTATAAATAAATTAATTTGAAAGTAGACAAAGGTGTTTGTATACTTTGTAAATTTAATTTATAATTGTGGCGGTTAGTGATTGGATCAAGATATATAATATTGGATCAATTAATTATAGTGATAATTAATTGATGGTGTATGATATGTGATATTATGCATGAAGGATGATCAAAAGCCCAAGCCCAATTTGCTAGGTGTATGCTAGGATATTTGTGTTGTATGATTGTAATAATTATCAATTTAAAGTGGGCTTGGTTTATGGCCCGTTCCCACCCCCCATGAGATGTATCCCTATGTGCCATGGATATTTAATTGTAAATATTAGAATAGGTGAAGATCAAGATTGGAAGATGGTGGCCTTGGTGATTATGAAGATCGAAGACATGTAATATTGGATGCTAATGTAATAATTTAGTTGCATTGCATCCCGTGCATTTACCCTAGGATTGGACCTAGGCCCGTGTTTGGCTCACACGGGCCATTAGTGTTGGGGCAATTGATCATCCTTGTACTGTTTTCTATTTATAATATATGCATGATATGTTATAAATAATGAGTATGTGCGTTATTATTATTATAATAACAAAGTTGCATGAATCCGGCAAACATACGATCAAACATGGCGAGCTTTTAAAATAAAATTAATGATGAGACCTTTCAAAATTAAAAACCCTCATTTTGAATAAGATTCAAAATTAATATCAAGCCCGAAAAGGGGAATTATAAATTTGTTTATAATTTCCTTGTCTTCCATCGACAATGGGTGCATGATGAACGCTACCCGTACTCGGGGCTCGGCTCATATTATTGAGGGGGCCCTGGGTGCCGGAAAGCTGTGACATCCATTGACATAGTGATGTGAACTACGTGGAACTCCCATGATTTCGGCTCATATTATTGAGGGAACTCATGGCGACCGTCCATTAAGGTTCAACATCGATGGGTAAGGCTTGACACGTAAAGATGAACGACGTCATATTATTGGGTCCTAATCAAACGTGAGACAAAAGTATACGTAGAGGGTTGCATGGCGATGCAATTGGAAACTACCTTTTAGGAGTTGTGATGGCCGATATTATTCGGGATCACAATTCGCTAATTGGACCTTACGTACCTACTGAGGAAAGTGTTTCCCGTTTTCACTAGAGGGTAGTGAAAGATGTCAAAACAGTGGGAGTAAATATTTATAAAGTTAAAGTCCATACTTTATATCTTACCAAATATTTTAAAATAGTCATCAACATTTATCTGTTTTTACTTTTCAGTACAAATCAACAATGTCTTCGATGCGCAATTCGATATCTATAATACTCGACAAACACATATTAACTGGACCTAATTACCTCACTTGGCTAAGAAATTTGAAAATAGTCTTAAATTCGGAAAGGGTAACATATACACTGACTCAGTCGCCCCCTGTTGAGGCTCCGACTGACTGCACTCCTGAGGAATTGCAGGCTTACGAGGAATGGTGTGACCATGACTTGATAGCTAGGTGTTATATGCTGACTTCTATGAACGATGAGCTACAGAGGCGTTTTGAGGGTGCAAAGAATGCTGCTGACATTCATTTGCACCTCAAGGAGCTCTTTGGAGAGCAAACGCGTCCTCTTAGGCATGCAACCGTCAAGGAGCTGATCACTTTGCGCATGCGAGATGGGGCCTCGGTCCATGAGCATGGCCTAAAGGTGATCGGGCTCGTGGACAAGCTCGTTGGCATGGATTTGATCTTGCCTTCGGAGTTGACCACCGACGTGTTGCTGTTATCGCTGCCTAGCTCATTTGATCCTTTTGTGGTGAATTTCAACATGAACAAGATGGAACCGACCCTTGAGGAGTTGGTGAACATGCTTGTTACGTTTGAATCCACCATCAAGAAAGAGAAGTTGGTTCTTTATGTGGGTTCTTCATCTGGTACGAAGATTGATCCACATGGGAAGGGAAAGAAGAGTTCTTTCCAACGTCCCGAGAAGAACGTGCCCCTGTTGAGGCAATCTCCGAACCCTGTTGAGGCAGCCAGACCAGTTAAGGCTGACAAGACTAATGATGTATGTCATCACTGCAAGAAGCCTGGACATTGGAGGCGAAATTGCAAAGAATATCTTGCCCAGAAGTGTTCTGGAAACGGTATGTTCTAGATTTAAGTAAACATTTTAATTAACTCTACTTCTTGGGTATTAGATACCGGTTGTGACTCACATCTCTGTAATGGGTTACAGGTGATGGGAAGAAGTAGGAAGCTTAAGGAAGGTGTGACCTTCTTGAGAATGGGCAATGGAGCAAGAGTTGCTGCCAAGGCTATTGAGGATGTTTACTTATTGTTGAACAATAGTTTAAGTTAATTTTGTGAGATGTTTTGTTTGTACCTAATTTTGTAAAACATTGTTTCCATTTCTATTATGATAAAAATGGATATTCTTGTTTATTTAGCAAAGGTGTTTGCAACATTTACAAGAATGAATGTTTAATTGGTACTTGAGAACTTGAAAAACGATCTCTATAACTTAAAAGTAAAAGATATTCTACTAAATGTCCATTCAAAGGCAAATACCATATGAGATATGGATGGGTAAGCCTCCCAAATATTCTTATCTTAGAATATGGGGAGCCCTGCTTATGTGAAGCAGGTAAGTGGGAGATAAATTGGATTGTTGATCCATTTTATGTTACTTTGTGGGATATCCAAGGAATTAAGTTGGATATCATTTCTATCATCCCCAAGAAACAAAAGTGTTTGTTTCTAGGAATGCAACCTTTTTGGAAAGGGATTTTCTATTGGATAGAAAAAGGCAGATGATAGAACTCGAAGAGGTTCGAGAGAAACCCACAATTATAGAACCCACACCCGATGAGACAAGAGAGGAGATACAAGCTCCTAGCATATACGAGAAAGTCTCGAGACCACCTATGAGGTATGGTCTGCTTCTTGAAGAGGGCCATGATGAGCCTAACCATGGATGTGATCCAAGGACCTTCAAGAAAGCGTTATCTGATGCCGATTCATCCAAGTGGCTTGAAGCAATGGAATCTGAGATGAATTCCATGCATTCGAACCAAGTGTAGGATCTTGTGGATCCACCTGTGGGAACTGTTCCCACAGGGACTTGGGGAGGATGGGAAGGTGTTGACCTTCAAGGCGCGATTGGTGGCAAAAGGGTGTACTCAAAGACAAGGAGTTGACTTTGAGGAAACCTTTTCCCAATCGCAATGCTCAAGTCCATAAGGATTTTATTAGCCATAGCTGCATAGTATGACTATGAGATATGGCAGATGGATGTCAAGACAAACTTTCTTAAATGGGGATTTTAAGAAAGTTATTTACATGTCTAAACCTGAAGGGTTTACATCTATCGGAAGTGAGCATATGGTATGCAAACTTCAGAGATCTATTTATGATCTAAAGCAGGCATCTAGGAGTTGGAATCTCAGATTCGACAGTACAATCAAATAGTTTGATTTACTAAGAATCATGAGGGACCCTATGTGTATAAGAAGGTCAGTGGGAGTGTTGTGACATTCCTGGTGTTATATGTTGATAACATTCTACTCATTGGGAATGATGTAGGAATGTTGCAATCAACAAAGATATGGTTAGCAAGTAAGTTCTCGATGAAGGACTTGGGTGAAGCATCTTTTGTATTGGGATACAGATCTATTGAGATAGATCGAAAAGATGGCTTGGTCTCACCCAGTCCACATACATTGATACCATCGTGAAGCAGTTCTCGATGGATGAGTCCATGAGAGGACATCTACCAGTGTGTCATGGCGTGTCCCTATCCAAGTCTGTCTCCCAAGACAGATGCAGAGATAGTGGCGATGACACGCATTCCGTATGCTTCGGAAATTGGTAATATCATGTATGGGATGATATCTACACGTCCTGACGTGGCGTTTCCACTATATGTAGTGAAATGATATCATTCGAACCCTGGTCTTCCACACCTGAAAGCTGTGAAAGACATCCTCAAGTAGTTGAGAAGGACCAATAAAGTGTTCTTGGTCTATGGGGTGGAGAACTAAAATTGGAAGGCTATACCGACTCTAGCTTCCAAAGCGATATCGATGACTCGAAGTCAACCTCTGGCTTTGTATTCATGCTCAATGGTGCTGCTGTCTCTTGGAAGAGTTCCAAGCAAGACAATATTACGGATTCCAGCACAGAGGCCGAATACATTGCTGCATCAGATGCAGCAAGAGAGGCTGTTTGGATAAGGAATTTCGTCCAAGAGTTGGGCGTCATTCCTAATGGAGTTGCTCCTATCCCGGTGTTGTGTGACAACACGGGAGCTTTAGCTCAAGCAAAGGAGCCAAGGTCTCATCAGAAATCCAAACTCGTATTGAGAAAGTACCACATCCTCGGAGAGATTGTGGAATGAAGAGTAGTGTCTATTGACAAAGTCGGCTCCGCAGATTATGTTGTTGATCCACTAGCTAAGCCTTTACCTGGACCATTGTTCAACAAGCATCGCGAATCAATGGGTTTTGAACATATGGGTAGTTGGCTCTAGTGCAAGTGGGAGATTGTTAGAGTAGGTGCCCGTCGAGCCAAGTGTTGGCCGAGTGTTCACAATGAAACTCTATGTATAAGCAGTCTTTATTTTAATAATATTTGAAATTATTATTTTGGCAAATCTTTATCTGTATACCCATGCTAGCTGCATAGATAAAGCCCTTGAATATACGAATAGTAGAAAGAATATGAGATGCTCATATGATGAGTATCATGAAACTCATATTTGTAATACTGTATATTCTAAACGGTTCCTAGTCGATTCAGCCGCCACTAAGAAGGATATAGGCCGCTCGAGTTAGAGACTAGTATCTGCGATGTGAGTACCATGTTTCATTGGTAGGGGACATTGTGATGTCCGAACATGCAGATAGGTGCTCCTTGTAGAGTGCACTGAACAACCCTCCATAAAAGGACTTTCCAAGTGGTTCTCACTTATCGAGTGGAAAAGTCCTGGTTTATGGTTGTACAGAATTAGTCCTTATGACCCGGGACAACATTGAGACTCTATGTGCTAGAATTACACTTTGACTTGTTTACCGACTCTCATGGGGTCATCAGGTGGCAAGGTTGGGTGTTCTGTCGAAACACATAGGAGTCGATGCATTGTAGTCGGGGATTCACCGCTTACCTTCGGGTATGGATATCCTATGTGTTATCATGTGTATGTAGATCGAAATCTCTGGCCAGAGTATGGTTGTAATTATGAAAGGGGTTTCATAGATTACACCATCGATGCAACTACGACATGACACATAGTATCGATTCTTGGACAACTCTCGATAAACCAATGGTTGTCGAATCGATCGGGATATATGAGTTGAAGGGACCGTACTGTACGCTAACCATAATTGAATGGTTCTTGCAGGCACTATCATGTGATACCTAGGGAATCACGTAAGCGATGCTGCTAGGCGTTTAACGTGATTGGTTGGGTACTATCAGACTTGAGTTCTGACGTTCTTACTATCAAGGAGTTGATAAGTAAGAATGGAGCAATTGGGGTATGCTCGAATAAGGACATGTTTAGTCCGAATCACATGGAGATGTGAACCCACGGCTAGTTGTATCAATGAACCATTGAGGGCCACACAAGTACTAGCTTTGTAAATCCCGATGAGAAGTAAAATAGTTCAATGTGTTGAACGGCTTATAAAGGAGTTTATAAGCGTAAGGAAAATTGGAAGTATGACTTCTATAAAGGAGAAAATAGTTCAAAGTGTTGAACGGCTTATAAATGTGTTTATAAGTGTAAAGAAAAATAGAAGTATGACTTCTATGAGAGAAATATAAATTTTGATTTATGGAAGTGTTCCTAAATTAAAATTTGGGCCAAGTGAATAATGTAATTGAAAATTGTGATTTTCATAGACATTATTATGGACTAAATAAATTAATTCAAGTGTTGAATTAATTAAACACTAGTGGACCTAGTAGAGTCCAAATAATTAAATTAATTCAAGTGTTGAATTAATTAAATTATATTGAGTCTTGTAGAGCTCAATTAAAATAATTATTTAACTAGTGGGACTTGAGTAAATTCAAGTAATGTTTAATTAGTCTCAAATGTGTTTGAGATTATTAAATTTAGTCCAAAGTTTTTAATTTGATTAAAAACTATATAATATACATGCTTGGGAGGTGAAGAGGTGGAGATTACTTTTGAATAAAAAATTGCATGGCATGCAACTTTTTCACTTTTGCTTTTTGCAACACCTAGACAAGAAAATTAACTCATTCTCCCTCTCCCCACATGTGTGATGGCCGAAACTTCTCTCATTTTTCTCTCCCATTTTTCTCTCCTTTTGTTCTTCAATTTGTTGAGGAACACTACACTTCTCTTTGATAAATCCTCACATTTTTCTAGTGCAAATTGTGAGGGGATTTACCTAGTTGGTGGTGGGCTTGATTTTGAAGGAAAGAAGGAGGCTTGGAGGCTTGTAGATAGTTTCTTCCATTCAAGAGCTTTGTTATTTGATAACAAAGTTGGAGCCACAATCAATCTTTTAAAGATTGATAGGTAATACATTCTAAACACCCTATGAATGTGATTTAATGTATGTTTTTTCATTTTGTAAATATTACACAAGATTTAAATGGGGTGGCCGAAATTTTGTAATAAAATTCGATTTTTGTGCTTCCGTTGCGCTTCCGGCCACCGTAACCGGTCCGCTTTCAACTAGCATCTGTGATGTTGTGTACTGCGTTTCTTGGTAAGGGCATAGAGATGTCCAAACATACAGATGGGTTGTCATATGATGATTATACCGAACAACCCTCCCTCGGACTTTCCAAGTGGTTATCATTCATAGAGAGGATAAGTCCGTGGTTATGATTGTACACCATTAGTCCTTAAGACCCGGGACAACACTGAGGCTCTATATGCTAGGGATGTGATTTGACTCGTTTACCGGCTCCAGGAGAGTCATCAGGGGGCGAGGTTGGGTACAGTTGCGACACATATAGGAGCCAGTGCATTGTAGTTGGGGATTCACCGCTCACCTACGGGTGTGGATATCCTATGTGATCTAATGAAATAATAGTGCATGGAATCTCTGGCCAGAGTACGAGATGTACGTTGGAGAAGGAGTTCTCCAAATAGTACACGCGATGCCACTATTATAGTTATCACATAGTTATCGAATTAATATGCAACCCTCGATGAACCAATGGTTGCAGATTCGATCGGGATATATGAGATGAAGGGAGCGTACTGTACGCTAATCATAATCGACTGGTTCTTGCAGGCACTATCAGTGATACCTAGGGGATCATGGGGCGATGCTACTAGACGCTCTTACCATAATCCGATGGGTGCAATCAGAAATGATTTCTGACATTCTTGATCAAAGAGTTGATGAAAAGAATGTGGTTAACTAGGGTAAACCCGAATAAAGGATTATGTCCTGAATCACAAAGAGTTGTGAACCCACGGCTAGCTGTATCGCTAAACCATTGAGGGTCACACAAGCACTTGTTTACTTGTTCCCGTTGAGATAATAAATTCAATGAGTTGAATTTATGAGAAATAAGTTTGATATGATCAATCGATAAGCTTATAAATAAAGTTTATAAAAGCTTATAGAAATTTTGAGAGCATGACTACTAATACAGTCAAAGGGAGTGCATCTGTCTTATTTAGAAATTGGTGATCTCGAAATTAAAGTGTGCATCATAATAACAAATAAGTTGAATTTGTCACATCGATGATATTGGATCGTCGATCGGGATTATGATGAGATTAATGTAATGGGAGCATGGATCATGGGCTTGTAAGAGTATAATCACATCATGCTAATTTATTAAATTTCAAATGGGCTTTTATAATTAAATTATATTTTAATCGAGTTAAAATATAGTCCATTAAGTTTTTATTAAATATGGTATTAATATATGAAAATGTTCATGATACCATAATTTAATATCTTGCGCACAAAGAAATTATCAATGCATGATATTCTCTTAAAATAGACATATGCATATTTTCGAAATATGCATTGAGTGTGGTGTGCAGTTTTCGAGAGTCAAAGATATGTGTTGAAATCATTAACTTAATTGATATGATTAATTAAGGAAAGTAATTATTTATTAACATAATAAAATATATGACTTTGGTTGGTTAATGAGGGGATCACCGAAGCCTTAAAAAAGTGGAATAAGATTTCATTATCTATTGGCTATTCAAAATTTCAAAAGAGCTTCTCTCGTATTTTTTTAAAAAGGCTTTCGGCTCTTCCCAAGAAGAAGAGATGTTGCGCTCGAGAATTTTGATTCTTGCATCAAAGAAGTTTCGGCCACCTTCATTGAGAATTATTGGGTCGATTTCTTCGGTGTATTCTATCTCTACGAAAAATATCTTCTATGCTTTCTGGTGCAAGTTAGAAGAGGAACAAGTATTCTAGTCGTGGACCGGATTAGGAGATCGAAGAATGTTCGTAGGGATTTATAACAAGAGCTATGTCCGCTAACCCCGGAATAGTTGGAGCAACGTGATTAATTCACAAAAGTATAACTTTTATACTCCCTATGAATGTTTGTTAAAATCATACGAGCGTCCAAACATATTTTGATTGTCAAAATAAAATAAAATTTTTAAACTTCCGCTGCGTTTGGACGTGTAGAAAATCGGGATCCAACACCTAGGTCCAATCCTAGGGAAATGCACGGGATGCAAATGCAACTATTACATAAGCTTCCACTATTTACATGTCTTCGATCTTTATAATAATCATGACCACCATTTTCCAATCTTGATCATCCACTATACTAATATTTACAAATAAATATCCATGGCAAATAGGGATACATCTCATGGGGTGTGAACGGGCCATAAAGCAAGCCACTTTATACATTGATAATTATTACAATCATTCAACACAAAATATCCTAGCATACACCTACAAATTGGGCTTGGGCTTTTGATCATCCTTCATGCATAATATCACATATCATACACCATCAATTAATTATCACAATAATTAATTGATCCAATATTATATATCTTGATCCAATCACTAACCGCCACGATTATAAACTAAATTAACAAAGTATACAAACACCTTTGTCTAATTTCTAATTAATTTATTTATAACCGAATTCCTTGTAAATCACCATTTATTATAAATATTTAAAGTCCAACTTAAAATATTTATTTCATGAGAAAATATTTGCAACTTTTGTAATTTTAAACTTAAGGGCCCAAAAACTCATTTTTCACCAAAAACATTTTGGCCCATTTAAAATTCACAAATATGTTAATCATCTAATGGCCCAACAACATGAAGGCCCATGACACTTGGATTATCCAAAACACTTTTGGAAACCCTAGTCGTCATCGCCGTAACCATAGCTCGGATACCACTTGAAAAGGGATCGGTTACGGTAACCGGAAGCGCAACGGAAGTTTAAAATTTTTATTTTTCATGGAAATTTTCGGCCACCTTGATTTAATGTGTAGCAAATACAATAAATACAAAATGACATTCATAGTGTGTTAAGAAATGTACCTATCAATCACAAGGATTGATGTATGGCTCAAACTAAGGTGTAAACACTTTAGCTCTTCAATGGTAGAAACTATCTTCAAGCTTTCTTTGAGCACTCCTTGCTCAACTATTAAGCCCACCACCAACTAGGTAGATCCCCTCTTAATTTGCACTAGAAAATTAAGAGGATTTTTCAAAGAGAACTATATTTCTTCCTCAACACTTGAAGAACAAAAATTGGGAGAGAATGTTGAGGGAAATTTCGGCCATGCTTGTGGGGAGGGAAGAGTGAATGAGTTGTCTTGGTTTGTGAAAAAGTAGAGACCAACTTTTGCATGCCAAGCCTTGGTAACCCAAAAAGTAGTCTCCAACCCTTCACCTCCCATGCATGCATATATTATATGGTTTTTAACAAATTAAAAACCCATGGACTTATTTTAATTATCTCAAACATTTTTGAGATTAATTAAACATTACTTGAATTTACTCAAGTCCACTAGTTAAATAATTTATTTAAATTGAGCTCTACAAGACTCAATATGATTTAATTAATTCAACACTTGAATTAATATAATTATTTCGACTCTACTAGGTCCACTAGTGTTTAATTAATTCAACACTTGAATTAATTTAATTTAGTCCATAATAATGTTTATGAAAATCACAATTTTCAAATACATTATTCACTTGACCAACTTTTAATTTAGGAACACTTCCATAAATTAAAAGTTACATTTCTCTCATAGAAGTCATACTTCTATTTTTCTTTACGCTTATAAACTCATTTATAAGTCGTTCAACACATTGAACTAATTTCTCCTTTATAGAAGTCATACTTCTAATTTTTCTTTACGCTTATAAACTTCTTTATAAGCCGTTCAACACCTTGAACTATTTCTCTTCTCAACGGGATCAAGAAAGCTAGTACTTGTGTGGCCCTCAATGGTTCACTGATACAACTAGCTGTGGGTTCACATCTCTATGTGATTCGGACTAAACATGTCCTTATTTGAGCATACCACAATTGCTCCATTCTTACTTATCAACACTTTTATAACAAGAACGTCAGAACTTAAGTCTGATAGTACCCAACCAATCATGTTAAACACCTAGCAGCATCGATTACATGATTCCCTAGGTATCAAATGATAGTGCCTGCAAGAACCATTCAATTATGGTTAGCGTACAGTACGGTCCCTTCAACTCATATATCCAGACCGATTCGACAACCATTGGTGTAATGCCCAAGAATTATAGAATTGATAAGACAAGATTATGAGATGTTGCATGGACAGAAAATTTGAATTTTGAAAATTGATGGACCGCACCCGCGGTGAGGAAGAGACCGCACCTGCGGTGGAGTGGCAATAAGGTGGAGTATTTTTACAGTAGCAACACCGCACCCGCGGTGCCAAACGGACCGCACCCACGGTGTGGCTACAGTAGACACAGCGCACCCGCGGTAATAATCAGAGCGCACCCGCGGTCATTGAATTGTGGAAAATAAAAAGGGCTGCCGAGAGCAGACCGCATCCGCGGTCTGGAGAGGAGCGCACCCGCGGTGCAACGTGCAGTATGAAGTTTTAGCCACTTGTTTGGCATGCAACTGAGCTATATATATATGCATCTGATTCTCACGATTTCAGAAGAAGAAATCGTGAGTTTCCTCTCAAACCTCTCTTTAGACCTTTCCATTGATGTAAATTAGGATTTTGAGATATCCGTGTATCAGAATTTGAATCAGAAAGCAGTATCGTATTCCTCTTGCTACGGGCTACACAAGGACGTAAGTTTTATCACGTTTTGAGATATTTTGGAAATATGATGTTGTCAGAACTGAATATGATTCAGATATGGTGTTTCTACTACCGTAAGTATTGTATAATCGAAGTCAGATTGACGAATAGACTGTTTATACAATTGTTATGAATTTCGAAAGATATTGATTGAGATTGAACCCTAGATTTGTATTGTTCTTGATTCAAGAACAGAGAGATGATTATTCTTATGTGTTCTGGATAGATTATTCAGTATATTCGTGAAATCAGATCAAAGAAATTATACCGTATATCTATGTTATGAATTTCTGCATCTCTTGAGTTGAAATTGATAGATATTGATATGCCGTCGAAACATCAGTTGATTTAGATTGATCAGACTTGATATTGATTGAGATTCATTTTTATATCGTTGACATTAATCAGATTCTATACCGATTGGAGTATTGATAAGAACAGGTCGCGAATTGAGTTATATACTGATATGGTATTTATATGTTTGTCATTATCAGATTTGGATATGGACAGATTGGGATACGAGACTTCGTCTTCATCAGATCGCGAAGAGAAAGGTATAAATTGATGTTTATTGGGAGATCGACTTGAGTTAGATTCTACTCGAGTTTCCCTAAACCACATACTTGTAAGGTATTGTTTTTATACCTTTATGTTTTAATGATTATGTTTATTCTACTGAGAGAGAAAGTAGAAAGCCGAGAGCTATTGAATAAGAGTCATTGACAGAGGGGCCAGACTATGACAGAGACGTCACCGACCCATTGCACATTGTCAGACTAGGCATAGTCTTGGTAGATACTCCAAGACACCAGACGTTTGGTCGTATCGATGTGATTATGAGTAGAGTAGCTCTTATCATAGATATTCGATACAGCGAGGGCCAAGTCCGTAAATAGGAACGTATCCATTTCAACCACCCCGAATGTAAGAGATATGTAGGAGATTTGTTACATTGCTATTCACTGGGATCCCTAGATTAGAATGAGAGATGAGTCGAGTCTTAGATATTGAGACTAGATTTGATTTACAGACCTGTATTGATTTATGTTTCAAAGATTACGATTCCTGTTTTATTTACAGATTAATACTGATACATGTTGTTTGATTTTAGATACATGTGCAAAGATATTGTAATGCCCGGAAATTTAATCCTAGTAATCGGTAATTATTGATTTATAATTTGATATGATTACGAATCTGTTACTTGATTACATGCTTTATATTGTTTATATGATTGCATGTTTCGTTGATTTATACTGGGAGTATATTTTCACCGGTTTATCCGGCTGTTGTCTTGTCTGTATGTGTACTTGACAACAGGTGGGACAGGATCAGTGTAGTGCCCAAATTTAATACACGTATAACCCATGCATTCATTTAATTATTAAATCATCTAAATTAAATTTAAATGAGTTTTGGCGATGCATGATTTATTTAAATGCATTATTTTAAATTATTTATGTTTATGTGATGCACGTTAAAATGTCTTTCGAGCTTAATGATTCAGGCGATTATTCGAGGCGAGATCGAGGAAGAGACCGGTGACGATTGTGACCAGTTAAAATATGGTATTTTATTTTAAGTTGAGTTTGGGGGCATTTTAATTAATTTAGTAAGTTTTAGCATCTTTGAATCCTAAATTAATTATTTTGTGAGTTTATGATTTTAGAACTTTTAAAGTCTAGTATGGTGTGTGTTATATTTTAATTAAAGAATTTTTATTTAAAAGTGAGTAAAATTAGTATTTCTTTTTGTAGAGGTTTTATTATTTGGGGGAGACTAGCATTTTAGATTAGTGTAGTAATTATTTTAATTAGCAAGTTAGTCTCCTAAATATTTAAAACACACGCACACACACCAACACACTTTTACACACACTAAAAATCGGTTAACACACACACACATTCACAAATCAGAATTTTTATTATTTATGAGAGCAAAAGCTAGGGTTTTTGAGGAGTATAGCAGCCGCCCCTTCCCTTGTCCTTCCATCGGGTGTTTGGTGGGTTTTATTGCAAGAAATCGGTGTCACGTTCGTCCCGGATCAAGCCTCTCTCTATCTCCGCTTCGGTGTCGTCTTTCGGTAACGTTATCATCAAAAAGGCACGTATATTCTGTTCTTGCTGTGTCGATCAAGTCATATTATGCGTTGTGTCAATTTTTATGCGTAAAAGTTATGTATGATGATAGTAGTTTGAGCGGATCATGAATCGGATCAATTTCGAAGGAAAAGTTTTAGATCTAAAACTCGTTTTTACTGTTCATGTCAATACTGCGATTTTTATGTTCATATTTTGGGAAAACTTTCAACGGCAAAAACGTAGAACTTTTCGATACCTTCGATTTGATATAAAGTACGAGATTTTTGGACGAAAAATGAGAGAGTTGTGATATTTTTCGTGTGACTGCTCAAACTGTAATTTTAAGAAAAGTTTGGTATCATTGTATTTTTGAAGTTTTATGTTGCAGGCTTCGTTGGAAATCGACGGGCGATCGTTGCTGCGTATAAGTATGTTAGTATTGAGGTTTGTTGTATTTTTCATGGTTTTCGTTGGACGTCGTTAGGCGTTTGAATCGGTTTAAAGTCGTAGGAAATCGATTGATGTCAATTTCATAATTGGTGTTGCATTGTGTTGTATAGTGGGCGTCGTATTTTTGAGGTGTTTGTATAAGTTTGATGCAATGTTATAGTGTCCTAAGAAGGGTCTTAAAGTGTTGAACCATTATATTCAAGTGTCAACTTGGGTGTGTAGACAGTGTATAAGATTTCTCGCAGGTTTCGACGTACAGTGGCCACACGGACCCGGACACGGACCTGAGCACGGGGTCCGTGCCGTTACTTTTCACTTAATGCGTCTAGGCAGTACGTACACGGACCCCCACCCGGACCCTCTCACGGGGTCCGTGTCTTCATGTTTCAGTCGATGCCTTCTTCCAGAGCCTACACGGACCCCCATCCGGACCCAAGCACGGGGTCCGTGCCCCTTCTTGTTCACGGCACGTATGATACAGTAGGTAGACGGACCAGTACACGGACCCGGGCTAGGGGTCCGTGTACACACTGTTTGGGGAGAATATTATTTTTGGTTCCAAGGTTTGATGTCATGGGTTAGTGCAAGGATTGTTAAGGTCATGTCATGGGAGATTATAGAAGGTCCTAAGATATGATGGAGCTCGAGAGTAAGCATCATTTCTCTACGTTTAAGTTATGCAAGTTAAGATTGAAATTCATGTTAGTATGTCGCAGCGACGGCCCCAGTCGAAGTCCAACGAATCCCTCAACGCCAAGTAAGTATGTTGACGTGCAATAAAATATTTTAAGTTTTCGAGGTATGCTAAATGTCTTGTGACCAAATTATGTTAGGATTGGAAAGCGTTAAATTATGAACGGGGACCAATCCGCCCGTTAAATTATGAACGGGTTAGATCGTGGTTGTGAAGCGTTAAATTATGAACGTGGATCAACTGGCCTGTTAAATTATGAACAGGGATCTTATGTATGCGGCAGTGGATACGTCCCTGTCAGCCCAGTACTGTGGTATAGTCTGATCAGGCTCTTTACGTTATGGGTCACTCGCTTTGAAACATCCTCTACGCAAATGATGAAGTTATGTATGTTAAAGTATGTTCAAGTATGCAGCATGTTTATGAAAAGTTTAAGTTATGGCACGTCGAAGTATGTATGTACGTATGTTCAAGTTTATTATGCAAGTTCAAGTTTCAAATTATGTATGTCCTATTTTAAAGTTGCATGCGACCTTATTATGTAGTACTCGTTATTCCAGTTTATACGTGTTGAGTCTTTAGACTCACTAGACTTGATCGATGCAGGTGACTATGTTGAGGAGGCAGGAGGTGATGACCAAGGGGCAGGCTTGGGCTGAGTGGCAGGCTAAACCCGAGGACCGCAAGTTTATGTTTATGCAAATTTTTAAATTACTCTGATGTTTTGATTTGAACGTGAGACAGTTTCTTTTAGCAAAATTTTATTGGTGATGGATGATTGTGGGATTTATTTTTTATGAATGTTGAGTGACGACCGTATGAATGTTTTTATTTAAGAAAATTTTTAATTTTTCCGCAAATTTTAAGTAGTGTAGAAGTACGGTTCGTTACAGTTGGTATCAGAGCGGTGTTCTTGTAAAGGGTTACGCCTACTGCCAGTCGCAAGAAGCTCTCGAAGTCACACCTCAAGTCTGTAAGTTTTAAAGTTTTGCATTATGTCATGTAGTAAGCACTAAGTCAGGATTTCAGCATGTATATGTTTTCAGTTCAAAGTACGTGCATCTTCTGTTATTGGTATTATAATCATGCATGTTGGGTTTACGTGTTGGGTAAATTATTGGAACAGTATGCCTCCGAGACGTATGGTTAACCAGGAAGCTAGGACTGAGGACATGGAGCACCGGGAGGAGGAAAGAGCCAATCCTCCGCCACCACCACCTCCCGACATGCAGGCACAGATGCTTGCAGGCATGACGCAGTTCTTCGCACAGTTTGCGGGGAACCAGGCTGCAGCAGCAGGCGCAGGGGCAAGGCCCCAACCAGAGGCCGTTTATGAGAGATTCCGGAGGATGAGTCCGAAGGAGTTTTCGGGTACCACTGACCCGATGATAGCTGAGGGGTGGATCAAATCCATCGAAGTGATTTTCGACTTTATGGAACTGACCGACGCAGATAGGGTCAGATGTGACACGTTCCTTCTGACAGGGGATGCCAGATTGTGGTGGGAGAGTGCATCTGTGGCAGTCAACTTGCAGGTACTGCCATGGAATGGTTTCAAGGAGGTCTTTTACTCCAAGTACTTCACTGAGAAGTACGAACCAGACTCACCAACGAGTTTATGACGCTGCGACAGGGAGACAGTAGCGTGGCGGAATTTGTGAGGAAGTTTGAAAGGGGGTGTCACTTCGTGCCCCTTATTGCGAATGATGCACCGGCAAAACTGAGACATTTCCTGAATGGTTTGCGGCCGATCTTACGCCGCGACGTCCGAGTAGCTGGTCCCACTTCTTATGCAGTCGCCGTGTCCCGAGCTTTGGCAGCAGAACAGGACCAGCGAGATATTGAGGCTGACAGGCAGGGCAAGAGGCCCTATCAGGCTCCACCGCAGCCTCACCATCAGCAGCAGAATCAGCGACCCCACTTTAAGAAACCGTATCAGGGGCCGCCAGCGAAGAAGCCTTATCATGGACCACCAAAGGGCAAGGGTCCAGTTCAGCAGCAAGGGGCGCCTCAGAAGCCCGTTGCCTTCCCCGTGTGTCCTAAATGCAATCGTCAGCACCCGGGACAGTGCTTGTATGGATCAGGCAGGTGCTTCAAGTGTGGAGCTACAGATCATATGCTGAAGGAGTGCCCGCAGTGGAAACAGCCAACCCAGGGCAGGGTATTCGCCATGCATGCACAGGAGGCGGACCCAGACACTACTTTACTTACCGGTAAACTTTTCTACCTAAGTTCAGTACTATTTAATTTGTATGTGGAATTTTACTTGGGATAAGTAGGATGCTAGTGTTGTTTGAGTATATTTGGGTTACTACCTTGTTAGTGTCTTTGAATATAAGTTGTGTTGTGCTAACGCATCTCAGGGAATATTTTCATAAAGAGATTAGCTACAACTGCGTTGATAGACTCAGGAGCCACCCACTCCTTCATATCAGAGACGTTTGCCAATCATTTAGACCTCAAGTCCATCGGCCTAGACGTGAATTTTTCGGTAGTAGTCCCATCAGGGGAAGAGCTGTTAGCTACCAGTGTGGTCAGAGATATCGACCTAGAACTGCATGGCCACCTAGTGTATGCAGATTTAATCATATTGCCGATGCCAGAATTCGACATTATCTTGGGCATGGACTGGCTGACTAAGAATAGAGTTCTGATAGATTTTCAGAAGAGGTCAGTTTTAGTTAGACCGCCGGGCATGGAGCAATTTCTTTTTGAGCCAGCCAGATGGAGAAGCTTTCCTCGCATGATTTCATGCATGCAGGCGAGGAGTTTGATCTCCAAGGGATGTCAGGCCTTTTTGGCTAGCATTATTTCAGCGCCTGACGTGTCCACTCCATCCTTATCAGAGGTGCCAGTAGTCAAAGAATTTCCAGACGTCTTTCCTGATGACGTCACCGGTCTTCCACCAGAGAGAGAGGTAGAGTTTGCAATCGATCTCGTGCCAGGCACAGCGCCAATCTCCAAGGCGCCATACAGATTAGCTCCAGCTGAGATGTTAGAGCTCAAACAGCAGATTCAGGAGCTCCTCGACAAAGGGTTTATCCGCCCTAGTTTCTCACCGTGGGGCGCACCAGTGCTTTTTGTGAAAAAGAAGGATGGAAGCATGAGACTGTGCATCGATTACCGTGAGCTGAACAAGGTAACGATCAAGAACAAATACCCTTTGCCTAGAATCGAAGACTTGTTCGATCAATTGCAGGGAGCCACCGTGTTCTCTAAGATAGATCTTCGATCAGGGTACCATCAGCTGAAAGTGAAGGATGCAGATGTCCATAAGACAGCTTTCAGGACCAGATACGGGCATTACGAGTTCTTAGTAATGCCGTTTGGATTGACCAATGCTCCAGCTATTTTCATGGACCTCATGAACCGAGTATTTCAGCCGTTCCTCGATCAATTCGTCATAGTATTTATTGACGACATTCTTATTTACTCGAAGAGCCATGAGGAGCACAACCAGCATTTGAGGACAGTTTTGCAGACCTTGCAGAGTCGCAAGTTATTTGCGAAGTTCAGTAAGTGTGAATTTTGGCTGCAGAAAGTTGCATTTTTGGGGCATATAGTATCCAGCAATGGTATTGAGGTGGACCCATCGAAGGTGGCAGCCGTTAAAGAATGGGTTGAGCCAAAGAACGCATCTGAAATCCGCAGCTTTTTGGGTTTAGCAGGCTACTACCGTAAGTTTATTAAGGGATTTTCGTCCATAGCAGTGCCGCTCACCTCACTAACCAGGAAAAATGCAAAGTTTGTGTGGAGCGAGGAATGCCAGAAGAGCTTCGACACCTTGAAGCAAGCTCTTATTTCAGCGCCAGTGCTAGCCATGCCGACAGGGCAAGGCGAGTTTGTGCTTTATACCGATGCATCTAAGCTCGGATTAGGCGCAGTGTTGATGCAACAAGGTCGGGTCATAGCTTATGCTTCCAGACAGTTAAAGGTGCATGAGAAGAACTACCCGACTCACGATCTTGAATTAGCCGCCGTTGTCTTTGCATTGAAGATTTGGAGACATTACTTATACGGCGAGAAATGTCAGATCTTCACCGACCACAAGAGTCTCAAATACTTCTTCACGCAGAAAGAGCTGAATATGAGACAGAGAAGGTGGTTAGAACTTGTGAAAGATTACGACTGCGAGATTAGCTACCATCCGGGAAAAGCTAATGTTGTCGCAGACGCCTTGAGCAGAAAAGTGGCAGGGGTAGCTCAGTTGACAGCTCAGAGACCACTACAGTCGGAAATTCAGAAGTTTGGTCTAGAGATTTATCGTGATGGCAAGGCTCCTAGGCTGTCTAATCTGACAGTCAAATCTGATTTGCTAGACCGAATCCGAGCATGTCAGTCTACAGATGAGCAGTTACAGAAATGGAGACTGAAAGACGAAGCCAAGGGCAGTGTGCTGTACACAGTTTCAGACGGCATTGTGCGATACAGAGGTAGAATGTGGGTGCCTAGTGTTGGTTCGATCAGACAGGATATTTTGACAGAGGCACACGCATCTCCGTATTCCATTCACCCAGGAGGCACCAAGATGTACAAAGACCTTCAGTTATTGTATTGGTGGCCAGGGATGAAGCGAGACATCCGTAGGTTTGTGTCAGAATGTCTCACTTGTCAGCAAGTAAAAGCTGAACATCAGAGACCAGCAGGGTTGGTAAAGTCACTCCCCATCCCCGAGTGGAAGTGGGAGAACATTACTATGGATTTTGTGGTTGGATTACCGAGGTCAGTCAGAGGATCGAACTCCATTTGGGTTATAGTGGACCGACTCACTAAGTCAGCGCATTTTCTGCCAGTGAAGACGACTTTCTCCATGACGCAGTATGCAGATCTTTTTATCCAGGAGATCGTCCGGTTGCATGGTTTCCCAGTCTCTATTGTGTCCGACAGGGACCCGAGGTTTACATCGTCCTTCTGGAAGAGCTTACATGCAGCCATGGGGACGAAGTTGCTTTTCAGTACAGCTTTTCACCCGCAGACAGATGGCCAGTCTGAGCGAGTGATTCAGGTTTTAGAGGACTTGCTAAGGGCGTGCATGATTGATTTTCAAGGAACGTGGGAATCTAGACTACCTCTAGTGGAGTTCACATACAACAACAGCTTCCAAGCAGCTATTGGTATGGCTCCCTATGAGGCGTTGTACGGGAGGAAGTGCAGATCACCAGTTCATTGGGATGAAATTGGTGAGAGAACAGAACTTGGTCCAGAAATAGTTCAGCAAACTGCAGACGTGGTGGTCAAGATTCGTGACAGAATGAAGACCGCCCAGAGCCGTCAGAAGAGCTATGCAGATAAAAGGAGGAGAGATCTCGAGTTTGCCGTAGGAGATCACGTTTTTATCAAGATAGCACCTATGAAGGGTGTTATGAGATTTGGAAAGAGAGGCAAGTTGAGTCCGAGGTTTATTGGACCGTTTGAGATCTTGGACAGAGTTGGGACGCTAGCGTATCGTGTAGCCCTTCCGCCGAATCTGGCCGGGGTGCACAATGTGTTCCATGTCTCGATGCTGAGAAAATATTTGGCTAATCCTTCTCATGTTCTGAGTTATGAGCCGCTGCAGTTGACTCCAGACCTGTCTTACGAGGAGAAACCAGTCCAAATCCTAGACAGACAGGAGCGCAGACTTCGGAACAAGACGACTAAGTTGGTCAAAGTCCAATGGCTGAATCAATCGGTGGAAGAAGCCACTTGGGAGTCAGAGGCCGACATGAGACTTCGCTACCCGGAGTTGTTCGGTAAGACTTAATTTCGAGGACGAAATTTTTATAAGTGGGGGAGGAACTGTAGTGCCCAAATTTAATACACGTATAACCCATGCATTCATTTAATTATTAAATCATCTAAATTAAATTTAAATGAGTTTTGGCGATGCATGATTTATTTAAATGCATTATTTTAAATTATTTATGTTTATGTGATGCACGTTAAAATGTCTTTCGAGCTTAATGATTCAGGCGATTATTCGAGGCGAGATCGAGGAAGAGACCGGTGACGATTGTGACCAGTTAAAATATGGAATTTTATTTTAAGTTGAGTTTGGGGGCATTTTAATTAATTTAGTAAGTTTTAGCATCTTTGAATCCTAAATTAATTATTTTGTGAGTTTATGATTTTAGAACTTTTAAAGTCTAGTATGGTGTGTGTTATATTTTAATTAAAGAATTTTTATTTAAAAGTGAGTAAAATTAGTATTTCTTTTTGTAGAGGTTTTATTATTTGGGGGAGACTAGCATTTTAGATTAGTGTAGTAATTATTTTAATTAGCAAGTTAGTCTCCTAAATATTTAAAACACACGCACACACACACCAACACACTTTTACACACACTAAAAATCGGTTAACACACACACACATTCACAAATCAGAATTTTTATTATTTATGAGAGCAAAAGCTAGGGTTTTTGAGGAGTATAGCAGCCGCCCCTTCCCTTGTCCTTCCATCGGGTTTTTGGTGGGTTTTATTGCAAGAAATCGGTGTCACGTTCGTCCCGGATCAAGCCTCTCTCTATCTCCGCTTCGGTGTCGTCTTTCGGTAACGTTATCATCAAAAAGGCACGTATATTCTGTTCTTGCTGTGTCGATCAAGTCATATTTTGCGTTGTGTCAATTTTTATGCGTAAAAGTTATGTATGATGATAGTAGTTTGAGCGGATCATGAATCGGATCAATTTCGAAGGAAAATTTTTAGATCTAAAACTCGTTTTTACTGTTCATGTCAATACTGCGATTTTTATGTTCATATTTTGGGAAAACTTTCAACGGCAAAAACGTAGAACTTTTCGATACCTTAGATTTGATATAAAGTACGAGATTTTTGGACGAAAAATGAGAGAGTTGTGATATTTTTCGTGTGAGTGCTCAAACTGTAATTTTAAGAAAAGTTTGGTATCATTGTATTTTTGAAGTTTTATGTTGCAGGCTTCGTTGGAAATCGACGGGCGATCGTTGCTGCGTATAAGTATATTAGTATTGAGGTTTGTTGTATTTTTCATGGTTTTCGTTGGACGTCGTTAGGCGTTTGAATCGGTTTAAAGTCGTAGGAAATCGATTGATGTCAATTTCATAATTGGTGTTGCATTGTGTTGTATAGTGGGCGTCGTATTTTTGAGGTGTTTGTATAAGTTTGATGCAATGTTATAGTGTCCTAAGAAGGGTCTTAAAGTGTTGAGCCATTATATTCAAGTGTCAACTTGGGTGTGTAGACAGTGTATAAGATTTCTCGCAGGTTTCGACGTACAGTGGCCACACGGACCCGGACACGGACCTGAGCACGGGGTCCGTGCCGTTACTTTTCACTTAGTGCGTCTAGGCAGTACGTACACGGACCCCCACCCGGACCCTCTCACGGGGTCCGTGTCTTCATGTTTCAGTCGATGCCTTCTTCCAGAGCCTACACGGACCCCCATCCGGACCCAAGCACGGGGTCCGTACCCCTTCTTGTTCACGGCACGTATGATACAGTAGGTAGACGGACCAGTACACGGACCCGGGCTAGGGGTCCGTGTACACACTGTTTGGGGAGAATATTATTTTTGGTTCCAAGGTTTGATGTCATGGGTTAGTGCAAGGATTGTTAAGGTCATGTCATGGGAGATTATAGAAGGTCCTAAGATATGATGGAGCTCGAGAGTAAGCATCATTTCTCTACGTTTAAGTTATGCAAGTTAAGATTGAAATTCATGTTAGTATGTCGCAGCGACGGCCCCAGTCGAAGTCCAACGAATCCCTCAACACCAAGTAAGTATGTTGACGTGCAATAAAATATTTTAAGTTTTCGAGGTATGCTAAATGTCTTGTGACCAAATTATGTTAGGATTGGAAAGCGTTAAATTATGAACGGGGACCAATCCGCCCGTTAAATTATGAACGGGTTAGATCGTGGTTGTGAAGCGTTAAATTATGAACGTGGATCAACTGGCCTGTTAAATTATGAACAGGGATCTTATGTATGCGGCAGTGGATACGTCCCTGTCAGCCCAGTACTGTGGTATAGTCTGATCAGGCTCTTTTACGTTATGGGTCACTCGCTTTGAAACATCCTCTACGCAAATGATGAAGTTATGTATGTTAAACTATGTTCAAGTATGCAGCATGTTTATGAAAAGTTTAAGTTATGGCACGTCGAAGTATGTATGTACGTATGTTCAAGTTTATTATGCAAGTTCAAGTTTCAAATTATGTATGTCCTATTTTAAAGTTGCATGCGACCTTATTATGTAGTACTCGTTATTCCAGTTTATACGTGTTGAGTCTTTAGACTCACTAGATTTGATCGATGCAGGTGACTATGTTGAGGAGGCAGGAGGTGATGACCAAGGGGCAGGCTTGGGCTGAGTGGCAGGCTAAACCCGAGGACCGCAAGTTTATTTTTATGCAAATTTTTAAATTACTCTGATGTTTTGATTTGAACGTGAGACAGTTTCTTTTAGCAAAATTTTATTGGTGATGGATGATTGTGGGATTTATTTTTTATGAATGTTGAGTGACGACCGTATGAATGTTTTTATTTAAGAAAATTTTTAATTTTTCCGCAAATTTTAAGTAGTGAAAGTACGGTTCGTTACAATCAGGGTCCAAGAGATGAAGAGAGACATCGTGATTAGAGTGGTGGCACCGGACTTGGATTAGAGATAGGGTTGAACACTTGATAGTAGTTGTAAAACCCTAGTTTGAATAAATATGTTGTAATACAGGACTTGTATTTTATATACTGATATGTATATATGTTTCAATTTCACTACGTTCCGCATTTTAAAAAAAATATTTAGACCCTGTTTTTAATTGATTAATTAGTTCCAATTATGATTAAGAACTTGATTAGCGTCCGGGTCCCCACAGATATAATGCATGCTTTTATGTTAATTCAATTAATTGCATGTATAAATGGTTTATACTGGGATTTGTTTTCACCGGAGTTATCTGGCTGTTGTCTTGTTTGTATGTGTGCATGACAACAGGTGAGACCAGATCGGGGTCAAGAAGATGACGAGAGAAGATGTGGGGACCCGGGCTCTAACTTTTCTTTGGGATTAAATGGATCATAAAAACAAAATGGTCAATATTTTTTTATTTTTTTTTTGTTTTTACATTAACTCAAATGTAAGTTAACACAAGAAGATTCTATGTTATTCAACAACATAATATACAACCGTAAAATACAAATATGTCTAGTTCCAAACCATATCCGACAACTAGTAATTAAATACAGTACATGCCAAAAGTACAACTACTAGTCCTTCTGCTAAGCCCGAGATCACCACGCTATGTCCATCTCTCATCCTCTGCGTGACCCAGATCCTGCCCCACCTGTTGTTATGCACACATACAGACATAACAACAGCCGGAAACTCCGGTGAGAACAAATCCCAGTATAAACATGTATACATGCATATAATCAATTACACATGAAACATGCTATCATGAATGACATCATATGCACTTGCAATGCAATGCGAATCACCATGTCTGGACTCGACTCGACTAGAACTCTAGGGATCCCGGTGTGAATAAGACGTCAATGGCTGTCACCTACCCTCCCACTCGGGGTGACTGTACGTCTTATTCCTAGACTTCGGTCTGAGCTGTATCAACGACTACAATAGGAGTCAGGGCTGCTCCTAAGCTGAGATACACCGAACATCTAGCTATTTGACAATGTCTGTCAAATGACTCTCCTATCTTAAATGCAATGACTATCAACCTGTAACAAAGCATGCTCATATTCATATCTGAATATCACAATAATCTTACATGCTTGAATACAATTCTATAATCAAAGCATAATCATGTAACAAGATTTGAATATAATTCTATAAACAAGTCATAAACATGTTACCCTATATACAATAATACTAGTATGTGATTTTGGTTGGGAAACTCAAATAATATCTTATTTGAGTTGTGGCTTCCCAAACAAACATTGCTTATACCTTTCTTGTTGAACAGTCGGTGTCAAAGTCTCGAGATCAGTATGTCAACTCTGTCAAGTTTATTCTGAAATGATAATGTGTAGATATATTCTATCAAAACACAACTCAAATCAACTCATATGCAATTAATATTCAATCTTGGTACCACATTGACGGCATAACGGCGTATATTTCGGTACCGATATCTCACAACAATACTACTCTCAATATCACTAACTCATCATCTCATTCAAATATCAACATACATTACAAAATCTGCATCATTCCCACATGACATGAGCTGTAAAATCGAACCCATAGCATACGGTGTCTAAAATTCGATCCGGAAATAAATATAGTAAGCTCAATAGATCAAGAACCCATATCTCTAAAAAAATCATAATTTCTCCAATATTTCAAATCTGAATCATGCTGAAAATGAGATATACTTACATCCTTTTGAAGCCTTCGAAGAGAGGAGCTCAAAACCGAAATCGGATTAAAATTTGGATGTATGACTCTTTCAAAATCACCATCTAAAACTTAAAGGAAATGAAGCTTGAAGCTTTTCTAGGAGTTCTCGATTTTCAGTCTGCAACAAGGTGAGGGAAATGAAATAAAGACACATATTATATATCTTGCATGAAACGAAACGTGTCACACATTGCTCAATTCCAAACGGCGCTCGGGCGGTCGAATCTTACCGCCCGGGCGCGAGCTCGGCGCTCGGGCGGTTAAGTTCTACCGCCCGGGCGCGGAAGGTTCTGCCCGCGATGTCTGGTTCTGGCGCTCGGGCTGTCATAAATTACCGCCCTGGCGCCTAACATTCTGCCCGAACATAATTTCATTGAACATTGGCGCTCGGGCGGTCACTTCCTACCGCTCGAGCGCCACTAGTTCTGCCCGCAACTTATGAAATTTATATTTTTTGTCCAATCTGGTCTCGTAGTGGCCCGTTTACGATTATATCTATTTAATTCACTAATCTCATAACAAATTATGATAATCAAATTCTCGGGCATTACATTTCTCCCCCTCTTAGATAAGAGTTCGTCCTCGAACTCTCAAGAATCAATTAAATCAAGTGAAAGGGTAATATAATCAAATATTAACTGAATACTCACATTATAGGAATAACTCGGGATATCTCTGTCTCATATCTGCTTCTGTCTCCCAAGTCGCTTCTTCCACGCCGTGACGACTCCACTGAACTTTCACAAGTGGAATAATATTCGTTCTGAGCTTCTTTTCTTTTCGATCAAGAATCTGTATCGGTTGTTCCACATAGCTCAATGTCTGATCAAGTTCTGCTTCGTCAGGCTGAATGACATGAGAAATATCTGGCATGTATCTACGCAACATTGATACATGAAAAACGTCATGTATACCAGATAAAGAAGGAGGAAGAGCAAGTCGATATGCTCGATCGCCAATCTTTTCAAGAATTTCGTAAGGACCAATGTATCGCGGAGACAATTTCCCACGCTTGCCAAATCTGACAACGCCTCTGAATGGGGAAATTTTCAAGAATACTCTATCTCCCTGTTCGAATACCAACGGTCTACGTCTGATATTGGCGTATTTGGCTTGCCTATCTTGTGCCGTCTTCATTCTTTTCTGAATAATCTTGATCTTCTCAGTCATGTCACGAATCATATCTGGCCCAAGTTCTGGCACTTCTGCGATGTCATCCCAGTATAGCGGAGATCTGCACTATTTTTTTTTATGATCCATTTAATCCCAAAGAAAAGTTAGAGCCCGGGTCCCCACAACAGGTGGTATCAGAGCTGTAGGTTTTGTAGACTGAGTTAGAATAGAATGAGCGGGGTAGATTGAGTCTTCTTCTGTGCTAGCATGGTTTATGGCTTTCCCTATTACATGTTGTGTTATCTGATTTTATTGCAGCATGTATTGGTTAAGACTGAATCAGAACCGATTCTGGATCAGAGGTAAATGATCAGAGGAGGGCTGAGACAGTAGTATAGAGTGTATACTAAACTGTTTGTATAGCAGATACATGCCTCCTAGAAGAGCAGCCGTTCCTTTACGACCACCAGTACCAGAACAGGGTAGCACATCTGGTGATACGATGGATGTCACTGCTACGCCCATGGAGACTCTATTAAAGCGATTCCAGTCATTCCGACCACCAACCTTAAAAGGTACAGAAAATGCAATTGAATGTGAAAGTTGGTTGGAGGATATCGAGATGTTATTCGAGTCTCTTGAATATAGTGACGAGAAGCGAGTGAAACTTATTGGCCATCAACTGCAAGACGTGGCTAAGTATTGGTGGTTGAATATAAGGAAAGCACTAGAACAGCGTGGCACCGAGATTACATGGAAAGCATTCAAGACGGAGTTCTATCAGCGATTCTTTCCTGTATCCTACCGTAAAGATAAAGGCGCTGAGTTCGCAAACCTGAGGCAAGGGCAATTTAACATTGAAGAGTACGTTGCTAAATTTTCTTCTTTGCTTCGCTTTGCACCTCACGTTTCAGGTAATGATGAGGCCATGGCAGATCAGTTTATAAACGGCTTAAATCCTGATGTCTTTACATTGGTCAATACTGGGAGACCCAATAATTTCGCTGAAGCATTGAACCGTGCCAAAGGAGCAGAAGCAGGATTGCTTAGGCAACGGAGTGTTCCGTATGTTGCTCCGAGTCCGAGACCGCCATTACCTCCATCCCAAACTCCTTCTCCTCGATTTGAGAGCGGTGGTAGCAGTAGTGGGCGAAAGGATCAGCTGAAGGCGAAAGGGAAGCAGTTTAAGAGGGCAGGGAGCAGTTCATCGAGCTCCAGCGGGTCAAGACAGAGAGGTCTTGGCCAGAGTTTAGAAGCGATGAGTGGATATTGCAGTACTTGTGGAGGTAAGCATGCCACAGAACAATGTCAAGGTGTAGTGGGCAGGTTTAACATATGCAAGCAATCGGGACATTATGCCAAGGTCTGTCCTCAGAGAAGTAGTGCATCGAGATTTCAGGCTGCAGGGTCGTCTGCCTCAGTGACTCAGCCTGAGAGGCAAGCTTCATCTGTTCACTCATTTTAGCCGCCACCTGCACAAACCCAGCCTCGAGCCAGAGGTGGCCAGACAGGGAGTCAGCCTCAGAGACAACAGGCTCAAGTGTTTGCGTTGACAGAGGAGCAAGCACAGGATGCCCCAGATGATGTCATTGCAGGTAACTGTTTCCTTTGCGGTTATCCTGCTTATATATATTGATAGATACGGGTGCATCGCATACATTCATATCAGAACGATTTGCATTATTGCATTCCTTGCCTGTGGAGTCTTTGTTAGATGTTGTGTCTATTACTTCTCCGTTAGGAAGTGGTTTGATATTGGTGACTACGGTTAGACATTGCATCTTATGGTTTGAGGGTCATGAAATTGATCTAGATTGCATAGTACTCGGGTTAGATGATTTTGATTGTATTGTTGGAATTGATATGCTAACAAAGTACAGAGCCACCGTAGATTGTTTTCACAAGATTTTCAGGTTCAGACCAGAAATGGCAGAGGAGTGGAAATTCTACGGAAAGGGTTCCAGATCTCGGATTCCCTTGATTTCGGCTTTGTCTATGAATAAGTTGTTACAGAAAGGAGCAGATGGGTTCCTTGTGCATGCTGTAGATGTTCAAAAATCTAGCCCTACATTGGCAGATTTGCCAGTAGTACGGGAATTTGCACATGTGTTTCCAGATGAGATTCCAGGGTTACCTCCAGTGCGAGAGGTAGATTTTAGTATTGATTTGATTCCAAGTACCACTCATATTTCGAGAGCTCCGTATAGGATGGCACCGATAGAGTTGAAAGAACTAAAGGCACAGTTGGAAGATCTTCTAGCCAAGGGATATATCAGACCTAGTGTATCTCTTTGGGGCGCTCCGGTGCTATTCGTGCGAAAGAAAGATGGATCGATGCGATTGTGTATCGATTACAGGCAACTGAATAAGGCAACGATAAAGAATAAGTATCCTTTGCCTAGAATTGATGATTTATTTGATCAGTTGCAGGGATCCTCTATTTATTCTAAGATTGATTTGCGATCCGGATATCATCAGCTCCGAATCTGAGATATAGACATACCGAAGACAGCATTTCGAACCAGGTATGGGCATTACGAATTTATTGTTATGCCTTTTGGGTTAACAAATGCTCCGGCGGTATTTATGGGCTTGATGAATCAAATCTTTCAGAGGTATTTGGATGAGTTTGTTATTATTTTTATCGATGATATTCTGGTGTATTCTAAGAACAGGAATGAGCATGCAGCACATCTCAGAATTGTGTTGCAAACACTGAGAAATGAGAGATTGTATGCCAAATTGTCAAAGTGTGAGTTTTGGTTGAATCGAGTTGTCTTTTTGGGACATATCATATCTGGAGATGGTATTTCGGTAGATCCGAGTAAAGTGGAAGCTGTGATCAATTGGCCGAGACCGACTTCCGTGCCAGAGATACGCAGTTTCATGGGTCTAGCAGGATACTATAGACGATTCATCCAAGACTTCTCCCGTATTGCCAAGCCAATCAGACAATTGACACAGAAGAATGCGCCATTCATATGGTCTGAGGAGTGTGAGTCTAGCTTTCTAGAATTGAAGAAGAGGCTGACCAGCGCACCTGTCTTGATGATTCCTTCAGGTACGGGTGATTTCGTTGTATATTGTGATGCCTCTCACAGAGGGTTGGGATGTGTTCTTATGCAGCGAGGTCATGTGGTCGCATATGCCTCAAGACAATTGAAGACTCACGAGACTCGATACCCCATTCATGATCTTGAATTGGCGGCTATCGTATTGGCTCTGAAGATCTGGCGTCATTATCTTTATGGCAAGAAGTTCGAGATATATTCAGACCATAAAAGCTTAAAGTACTTGTTCTCGCAGTCGGAGTTGAACATGAGACAGCGTAGATGGCTTGATCTGCTAAAGGACTTTGATTGCGAGATCAAATATTATCCAGGAAAGTCAAATGCAGCAGCGGACGCCTTGAGTCGAAAGGTTTGTTCCTTATCCTTATCGACGATAGGTGTTACAAAACTCGTTGAAAATTGCTGTTTCTCTGGATTAGAATTTGATACAGACAGGAGGCCACTACGAATTGTTGCTATTCAAGTTGAGCCTGACTTGATCAGGAGGATCAAAGAAGCTCAACAAACCGATCAGAATGTGCAAAAATCAGCTCAGATGGTCAGAGCAGGACATTTGTCAGAATATCAGTGTGCGCAGCGGAAGCGTGGTGGGCCCATAACCCACAGGTCCCAGGATCGAAACCTAGCTCTGATACCACCTGTTGTGGGGACCCGGGCTCTAACTTTTCTTTGGGATTAAATGGATCATAAAAACAAAATGGTCAAATTTTTTATTTTTTATTTTTTTTGTTTTTACATTAACTCAAATGTAAGTTAACACAAGAAGATTCTATGTTATTCAACAACATAATATACAACCGTAAAATACAAATATGTCTAGTTCCAAACCATATCCGACAACTAGTAATTAAATACAGTACATGCCAAAAGTACAACTACTAGTCCTTCTGCTAAGCCCGAGATCACCACGCTATGTCCATCTCTCATGCTCTGCGTGACCCAGATCCTGCCCCACCTGTTGTTATGCACACATATAGACATAACAACAGCCGGAAACTCCGGTGAGAACAAATCCCAGTATAAACATGTACACATGCATATAATCAATTACACATGAAACATGCTATCATGAATGACATCATATGCACATGCAATGCAATGCGAATCACCATGTCTGGACTCGACTCGACTAGAACTCTAGGGATCCCGCTGTGAATAAGACGTCAATGGCTGTCACCTACCCTCCCACTCGGGGTGACTGTACGTCTTATTCCTAGACTTCGGTCTGAGCTGTATCAACGACTACAATAGGAGTCAGGGCTGCTCCTAAGCTGAGATACACCGAACATCTGGCTATTTGACAATGCCTGTCAAATGACTCTCCTATCTTAAATGCAATGACTATCAACCTATAACAAAGCATGCTCATATTCATATCTGAATATCACAATAATCTTACATGCTTGAATACAATTCTATAATCAAAGCATAATCATGTAACAAGATTTGAATATAATTCTATAAACAAGTCATAAACATGTTACCCTATATACAATAATACTAGTATGTGATTTTGGTTGGGAAACTCAAATAATATCTTATTTGAGTTGTGGCTTCCCAAACAAACATTGCTTATACCTTTCTTGTTGAACAGTCGGTGTCAAAGTCTCGAGATCAGTATGTCAACTCTGTCAAGTTTAGTCTGAAATGATAATGTGTAGATATATTCTATCAAAACACAACTCAAATCAACTCATATGCAATTAATATTCAATCTTGATACCACATTGACGGCATAACGGCGTATATTTCGGTACCGATATCTCACAACAATACTACTCTCAATATCACTAACTCATCATCTCATTCAAATATCAACATACATTCCAAAATCTGCATCATTCCCACATGACATGAGCTGTAAAATCGAACCCATAGCATACGGTGTCTAAAATTCGATCCGGAAATAAATATAGTAAGCTCAATAGATCAAGAACCCATATCTCTAAACAAATCATAATTTCTCCAATATTTCAAAAATCATGCTGAAAATGAGATATACTTACATCCTTTTGAAGCCTTCGAAGAGAGGAGCTCAAAACCGAAATCGGATTAAAATTTGGATGTATGACTCTTTCAAAATCACCATCTAAAACTTAAAGGAAATGAAGCTTGAAGCTTTTCTAGGAGTTCTCGATTTTCAGTCTGCAACAAGGTGAGGGAAATGAAATAAAGACACATATTATATATCTTGCATGAAACAAAACGTGTCACACATTGCTCAATTCCAAACGGCGCTCGGGCGGTCGAATCTTACCGCCCGGGCGCGGAAGGTTCTGCCCGCGATGTCTGGTTCTGGCGCTCGGGCGGTCATAAATTACCGCTTGGGCGCCACACATTCTGCCCGAACATAATTTCATTGAACATTGGCGCTCGGGCGGTCACTTCCTACCGCTCGGGCGCCACTAGTTCTGCCCGCAACTTATGAAATTTATATTCTTTGTCCAATCTGGTCTCGTAGTGGCCCGTTTACGATTATATCTATTTAATTCACTAATCTCATAGCAAATTATGATAATCAAATTCTCGGGCATTACAGAAGACGAGTTACAGTGGTGATTCCGGATCTATTGTAGACTTGGTTTAATACTTGAAATTTAGTAGTTAAACCTTAGATTAGTTTGAGTGAGTATTGTACATTATTGTACTTTTATACTGAGATGTGTAATAGATTGATGCCATTACCTTCCGCACTTAAAAAGAAAAATTTTTAGACCCTGTTTTATCTTAATTGATAATGAAATCCCAAAGATGATTAAGAAAATGATTAGCGTCCGGGTCCCCACAACAGGTGGTATCAGAGTGATAGATCTTTTAGACTGAGATAGAAGAGAATGAGCGGGGAAGATGAGTTTTCTTTCCTTGCATGTGATTGCTAGCATGTGATTTATTATCGTGTTGACTTACATGTGTGCTAGCATGAGAATATGTGTTTCTGCTTTGAGATACATGTTTACCTGAGTATTTGATTGGAATTGGTATTATGTATCACTGAATATGAATCAGATTTGATTCTTGATCAGCATTAAGATGATCAGAGAAAGATTAGAACAGATTTGTTGTATTGGGGTTATTAATGCTTTTGGTAATCAGATATACCTCCCCGAAGAATTCCGGAAAGAGGTAATACTTCAATTGAACAGACAGATATGTCCGAAACTCAGATGGAAACACAGTTGAAGAGGTTTCAGTCGTTTCGACTGCCGATTCTGAAGTGTACTGAGACGTCAATAGATTGTGAGAATTGGCTTGAGGACACAGAAATGTTATTTGAATTTCTTGATTTCACAAATGATTGTAGAATCAAATTGATTGAGACCCAGTTGCAAGAGACTGCAAGAAGATGGTGGTTACTAACCAAAGAAGCCTTAGAACAGAGTCGTTCAGTGATTACGTCGAAAATTTTCAAGGTTGAATTCTATCAAAGATTTTTCCCCGTATCGTATAGAGAGGACATAAGTGAAGAGTTTGCAAACCTGAGACAGGGTCAGATGAGTATTGATGAGTACTTGGCACAGTTCTTCACCTTACTACGTTTTGCCCCTCTTGTGGCTAGAAATGATGATGCTATATCTAGTCAGTTCATTCAGGAATTGAATCCAGAGATACGTACATTGGTGAATGTAAAACGATCAATTAGTTTTGCTGATACATTGAATAGGGCCAAAAGAGCAAAAACAGTTCTGATGGGACAACAGGGAGCATCGTATGATCTTCCAGCACCAAATCCACAGCAACTGCATTCTAGAGTTGAGATTGGCAGCAGCAGTGGTAAAAAAGAAAGAACAGCTGAAAATTCAGAAGAAATAGTCTAAGAAGTTTGGAAGTGAACTGAGTGGTTCATCTAGCTCCAGTGTTTTCGGCCCGAGTTATACTGGCGTATATTGCAGAGCTTGTGGAGGAAGACATCTTACAGAGCAATGCCAGGGAGTGACTGGCATTTGCAATATCTGCAAACAGCGGGGACACTTTGCTAGAGATTGTCCACAGAGAGGTTCCCGAAGATGTCAGGGAGCAGAATCATCTGGTGGCAGTGATCGAGGAACAGACCCAGGGCACACTTGATGATATAGTGACATGTACCGATCTTTTATGATTATAATACATATGTATTGATTTATATACTAATACATTTTCTACGATTATCTTTGACTGAGTTGCATTGATATATGCTGTACCTGTTGGGTCTGTATTGCTGTAGTATTAATCTTTGTACCTTTTTGGGAAAGAAAGATTGATATAAGAGATTTCTATAAAATATTGTAAACTACAGTAAAATGAGAATGAGATCGAGCTAGATTATGATGTACTTGTGTTTTCTAAATGAACTGCATTATTGATATTAATATGCTGAACAAGTACAAAAAATATTAAAGATTCCTTTCAGTAGAATGTAAGATTCAGACTAGATATGGTTGATGAGTAGAGATTACACGGTAAGGATTTTAGATTCAGAATTCCTTTGATATCTGTGTTATCTCGGGAGTCGATTAATACAGAAAGGAGCAGATGGTATCCTTATGTATTCAGTAGATGTACTGAAATCGAGCCTAGCATTGGCAGATTTGCCAATGATATACGAGTTGGCTGATGATTTTCCAGATAAGATTACAGATTTGCTTTATATTAGAAAGATAAATTTCAGAATTGAATCGATACCAGGTATTGGTTGTATTGTAGAATTCAGTACAGAATGATATTGAATGTATAGAATGATATAGAGTGAATTGAAAGAATTGAAAGATCAGTAGAAGAGTGTCGACCAGGAATTACATCCGATTTAGTGTTTCTCTTTGGCATGTTTCAGTTTGTTCAGAGATATTCTGATGCTTTCATGCTCGTTGTATCTATGAGATTTTGATATATTTGCAGCATCTGATTGATCGAATCGAACATCTGAAGATTGTATTGAATATTCTGAGAACTGTGATTATAGTATACAGAAATTTGTCAGATATGAATCCGATTGAAACAAATTGTATTTAGAGTATGTGATATCTGAAGTTGGTATACCGATTGATTTTGCCACAGTTGAGATCATGATCAGTGACTAAGAATGATACCGATATCAGAATGATCAGAAATTTCAGAAATGTCAGAAATGTCAGAAGTTTATTTTTGGTCTGTGTTGGCAGATTATCTTATATGTGTTAGAGTAGGTGCCCGTCGAGCCAAGTGTTGGCCGAGTGTTCACAATGAAACTCTATGTATAAGCAATCTTTATTTTAATAATATTTGAAATTATTATTTTGGCAAATCTTTATCTGTATACCCATGCTAGCTGCATAGATAAAGCCCTTGAATATACAAATAGTAGAAAGAATATGAGATGCTCATATGATGAGTATCATGAAACTCATATTTGTAATACTGTATATTCTAAACGGTTCCTAGTCAATTCAGCCGCCACTAAGAAGGATATAGGCCGCTCGAGTTAGAGACTAGTATCTGCGATGTGAGTACCATGTTTCATTGGTAGGGGACATTGTGATGTCCGAACATGCAGATAAGTGCTCCTGGTAGAGTGCACTGAACAACCCTCCATAAAAGGACTTTCCAGTGGTTCTCACTTATCGAGTGGAAAAGTCCTGGTTTATGGTTGTACAGAATTAGTCCTTATGACCCGGGACAACATTGAGACTCTATGTGCTAGAATTACACTTTGACTTGTTTACCGACTCTCATGGGGTCATCAGGTGGCAAGGTTGGGTGTTCTGTCGAAACACATAGGAGTCGATGCATTGTAGTCGGGGATTCACCGCTTACCTTCGGGTATGGATATCCTATGTGTTATCATGTGTATGTAGATCGAAATCTCTGGCCAGAGTATGGTTGTAATTATGAAAGGTGTTTCATAGATTACACCATCGATGCAACTACGACATGACACATAGTATCGATTCATTGACAACTCTCGATAAACCAATGGTTGTCGAATCGATCGGGATATATGAGTTGAAGGGACCGTACTGTACGCTAACCATAATTGAATGGTTCTTGCAGGCACTATCATGTGATACCTAGGGAATCACGTAAGCGATGCTGCTAGGCGTTTAACGTGATTGGTTGGGTACTATCAGACTTGAGTTCTGACGTTCTTACTATCAAGGAGTTGATAAGTAAGAATGGAGCAATTGGGGTATGCTCGAATAAGGACATGTTTAGTCCGAATCACATGGAGATGTGAACCCACGGCTAGTTGTATCAATGAACCATTGAGGGCCACACAAGTACTAGCTTTGTAAATCCCGATGAGAAGTAAAAAATAGTTCAATGTGTTGAACGGCTTATAAAGGAGTTTATAAGCGTAAGGAAAATTAGAAGTATGACTTCTATAAAGGAGAAAATAGTTCAAAGTGTTGAACGGCTTATAAATGTGTTTATAAGTGTAAAGAAAAATAGAAGTATGACTTCTATGAGAGAAATGTAAATTTTGATTTATGGAAGTGTTCCTAAATTAAAATTTGGCCAAGTGACTAATGTTTTTGAAAATTGTGATTTTCATAAACATTATTATGGACTAAATTAAATTAATTCAAGTGTTGAATTAATTAAACACTAGTGGGCCTAGTAGTGCCCAAATAATTAAATTAATTCAAGTGTTGGATTAATTAAATAATATTGAGTCTAGTAGAGCTCAATTAAAATAATTATTTAACTAGTGGGACTTGAGTAAATTCAAGTAATATTTAATTTGTCTCAAATATGTTTGAGATAATTAAATTTAGTCTATGGTTTTTTATTTGATAGAAAACTATATTATATGAATGCATGGGAGGTGAAGAGTTGGGGAATACTTTTGAATAAAATATTGGTTGGCATGCAACTTTTTGTATCAACTTTTTGCAACCCCAAGTCTTGATTCTCCTCCCTCATTCACAACCTCCTTGGCCGAAACTTCTCTCATTTTTCTCTCCCATTTTTCTCTCTTTTTGTTCTTCAATTTGTTGAGGAAATCTTGCACTTCTCTTTGAAAAATCCTCATATTTTTCTAGTGCAAAATATGAGGGGATCTACCTAGTTGGTGGTGGGCTTAATAGTTGAGCAAGGAGTGCTCATTGGAAAGCTTGAAGATAGTTTCTACCTTTCAAGAGCTTTGTTGTTTGACAACAAAGTTGGAGCCATAATCAATCTCTTGAGATTGATAGGTATATTTCTTTAAAACACCCTATGTATGACATTTTTGTGTTTTATTGTATTTGTTGCACAAGATTTAGGGCTGGCCGAAATTTTTGTATGAAAAATAAAATTTTTGAGCTTCCGTTGCGCTTCCGGTCACCGTAACCGATCCGCTTTCAAGTGGTATCCGAGCTATGGTTACGTTTTTGTGTAGCAAATACAATATATATTATGTTGAGATCGATTTCTAACCGCATGAGTGTATTTTTGCAACAAATCGAGGGCCGTTTTTGGGGAAAAATTTCGGCAGCAACATGCTGCCCATTTGGGCGCCTCGGGCTGCCCGAGGGGCTGCCCGAAACGGGCAGCAAGGGCAGCCCGAGGGGCTGCCCGAAACCCCCTCTGAAAATATAAAAAAAAAAAAAAAAATTTTTTTGTTGGCCGGAATGTTGGCCGGAATCCGGCGACGGAGCTCCGACGACGGCGATGACGGCTAGGGTTTTCCAAAAGTGTTTTGGAATATCAAAGTGTCATGGGCCTTGAGTTGTTGGGCCATTGGATGGCTAACATGTTTGTGAATTTTAAATGGGCCAAAAATGTTTTTGGTGAAAAATGAGTTTTTTGGCCCTTAAGTTTAAAATTACAAAAGTTGCAAATATTTTCTCATGAAATAAATATTTTAAGTTGGACTTTAAATATTTATAGTAAATGGTGATTTACAAGAAATTCGGTTATAAATAAATTAATTGGAAAGTAGACAAAGGTGTTTGTATACTTTGTTAATTTAGTTTATAATCGTGGCGGTTAGTGATTGGATCAAGATATATAATATTGGATCAATTAATTATTGTGATAATTAATTGATGGTGTATGATATGTGATATTATGCATGAAGGATGATCAAAAGCCCAAGCCCAATTTGCTAGGTGTATGCTAGGATATTTTGTGTTGAATGATTGTAATAATTATCAATTTATAAAGTGGGCTTGGTTTATGGCCCGTTCCCACCCCATGAGATGTATCCCTATTTGCCATGGATATTTATTTGTAAATATTAGTATAGTGGATGATCAAGATTGGAAGATGGTGGCCATGATGATTATGAAGATCGAAGACATGTAAATATTGGAAGCTTATGTAATAGTTGCATTTGCATCCCGTGCATTTCCCTAGGATTGGACCTAGGCCCGTGTTTAGCTCACACGGTCCGTTAGTATTGGGGCGATTGATCATCTTTGTATTGTTTACTGTTTATAATATATGCATGATATGTTATAAATAATGAGTATGTGCGTTATTATTATGATAATAACAAAGTTGCATGAATCCGGCAAACATACGATCAAACATGGCGAGCTTTTAAAATAAAATTAATGATGAGACCTTTCAAAATTAAAAACCCTCATTTTGAATAAGATTCAAAATTAATATCAAGCCCGAAAAGGGGAATTATAAATTTGTTTATAATTTCCTTGTCTTCCATCGACAATGGGTGCATGATGAACGCTACCCGTACTCGGGGCTCGGCTCATATTATTGGGGGGGCCCTGGGTGCCGGAAAGCTGTGACATCCATTGACATAGTGATGTGAACTACGTGGAACTCCCATGATTTCGGCTCATATTATTGAGGGAACTCATGGCGACCGTCCATTAAGGTTCAACATCGATGGGTAAGGCTTGACACGTGAAGATGAACGACGTCATATTATTGGGTCCTAATCAAACGTGAGACAAAAGTTTACGTTAAGGGTTGCATTGTGATGCAATTGGGAAACTACCTTTTAGGAATTGTGATTGGCTGTATAATCGGGATCATAATTCGCTAATTGGACCTTACGTACCTACTGAGGAAAGGAGTTTCCCGTTTTCACTAGAGGGTAGTGAAAGATGTCAAAACAGTGGGAGTAAATATTTATGAAGTAAAAGTCCATACTTTATATCTTACCAAATATATTAAATAGTCATCAACATTTATCTGTTTTACTTTTCAGTACAAATTTTGACAATGTCTTCGATTCGCAATCCGATATCTGCAATACTCGACAAACACATGTTAACCGGACCTAATTACCTCACTTGGCTAAGAAACCTAAAAATAGTCTTGAATTCGGAAAGGGTAGCATATACACTGACTGAGTCGCCCCCTGTTGAGGCTCCGACTGACTGCAATCCTGAGGAATTGCAGGCTTACAAGGAATGGTGTGACCATGACTTGATAGCCAGGTGTTATATGCTGACTTCTATGAACGATGAGCTACAGAGGCGTTTTGAGGGTGCAAAGAGTGCTGCTGACATTCATTTGCATCTCAAAGAGCTCTTTGGAGAGCAAACGCGTCCTCTTAGGCATGCTACCGTCAAGGAGCTGATCACTTTGCGCATGCGAGAGGGGACCTCGGTCCATGAGCATGGCCTAAAGGTGATCGGGCTCGTGGACAAGCTCGTTGGCATGGATCTGATCTTGCCTTCGGAGTTGACCACCGACGTGTTGCTGTTATCACTGCCTAGCTCATTTGATCCTTTTGTGGTGAACTTCAACATGAACAAGATGGAACCGACCCTTGAGGATTTGGTGAACATGCTTGTCACGTTTGAATCCACCATCAAGAAAGAGAAGTTGGTTCTTTATGTGGGTTCTTCATCTGGTACGAAGATTGATCCACATGGGAAGGGAAAGAAGAGTTCTTTCCAACGTCCCGAGAAGAACGTGCCCTTGTTGAGGCAATCTCCGAACCCTGTTGAGGCAGCCAGACCAGTTAAGGCTGACAAGACTAATGATGTATGTCATCACTGCAAGAAGCCTGGACATTGGAGGCGTAATTGCAAAGAATATCTTGCCCAGGAGTGTTCTGGAAACGGTATGTTCTAAATTTAAGTAAACATTTTAATTAACTCTACTTCTTGGGTATTAGATACCGGTTGTGACTCACATCTCTGTAATGGGTTACAGGTGATGGGAAGAAGTAGGAAGCTTAAGGAAGGTGTGACCTTCTTAAGGATGGGCAATGGAGCAAGAGTTGCTGCCAAGGCTATTAAGGATGTTTACTTATTGTTGAACAATGACTTTAAGTTAATTTTAAGAGATGTTTTGTTTGTACCTGTTTGGTGTAAAACATTGCTTCCATTTCTATTGTGATAAAAATGGATATTCTTGTTTATTTAGCAAAGGTGTTTGCAACATTTACAAGAATGAATGTTTAATTGGTACTTGAGAACTTGAAAAACGATCTCTATAACTTAAAAGTAAAAGATATTCTACTAAATGTCCATTCAAAGGCAGATACCATATGAGATATGGATGGGTAAGCCTCCCAAATATTCTTATCTTAGAATATGGGGAGCCCTGCTTATGTGAAGGAGGTAGTGGGAGATAAATTGGATTGTTGATCCATTTTATGTTACTTTGTGGGATATCCAAGGAATTAAGTTGGATATCATTTCTATCATCCCCAAGAAACAAAAGTGTTTGTTTCTAGGAATGCAACCTTTTTGGAGAAGGATTTTCTATTGGATAGAAAAGGGAGATGATAGAACTCGAAGAGGTTCGAGAGAAACCCACAATTGAAGAACCCACACCCGAAGAGCCAAGTGAGGAGATACAAGCTCCTAAAAGATTCGAGAAAGTCTCGAGACCACCTATGAGGTATGGTCAGCTTCTTGAAGAGGGCCATGATGAGCCTAACCATGGATGTGATCCAAGGACCTTCAAGGAAGCGTTATCTGATGCCGATTCATCCAAATGGCTTGAAGCTATGGAATCTGAGTTGAATTCCATGCATACGAACCAAGTGTGGGATCTTATAGATCCACCTGAGGGAACGGTTCCCATAGGGACTTGGGGCGGATGGGAAGGTATTGACTTTCGAGGCGCGATTGGTGGCATAAGGATATACTCAAATACAAGGAGTTGACTTTGAGGAAACCTTTTCCCCAGTCGCAATGTTCAAGTCCATAAGGATTTTGCTAGCCATAGCTGCATGGTATGACTATGAGATATGGCAGATGGATGTTAAGACAGTCTTTCTTAATGGGGATTTTAAGAAAGTGATTTACATGTCTCAACCTAAAGGGTTTACATCTATCGGAAGTGAGCATATGGTATGTAAACTTCAGAGATCTATTTATGATCTAAAGCAGGCATCAAGGAGTTGGAACCTTAGATTCGATAGTACAATCAAAGAGTTTGATTTACTAAGAATCATGAGGGACCCTATGTGTATAAGAAGGTCAGTGGGAGTGTTGTGACATTCCTGGTGTTATATGTTGATAACATTCTACTCATTGGGAATGATGTGGGAATGTTGCAATCAACTAAGATATGGTTAACGAGTAAGTTCTCGATGCAGGACTTGGGTGAAGCATCTTTTGTATTGGGATACAGATCTATTGAGATAGATCGAAAAGATGGCTTGGTCTCACCCAGTCCACATACATGATACCATCGTGAAGCGGTTCTCGATGGATGCGTCCTTGAGAGGACATCTACCAATGTGTCATGGCGTGTCCCTATCCAAGTCTGTCTCCTGAGACTGATGCAGAGATAGTGACGATGACACGCATTCCGTATGCTTCGGCAATTGGTAACATCATGTATGGGATGATATCTACACGTCCTGACGTGACGTTTTCACTATGTGCAGTGAAAAGATATCAATAGAACCCCGGTCTTCCACAACTAGAAAGCTGTGAAAGACATCCTCAAGTAGTTGAGAAGGACCAATAAATTGTTCTTGGTCTATGGGGTGGAGAACAGAAATTGGAAGGCTATACCGACTCTAGCTTCCAAAGCGATGTCGATGACTCGAAGTCAACCTCTGGTTTTGTATTCATGCTCTATGGTGCTGCTGTCTCTTGGAAGAGTTCCAAGCAAGACAATACTGCGGATTCCAGCACAGAGGCCGAATACATTGCTGCATCGGATGCAGCAAGGGAGGCTGTTTGGATAAGGAATTTCGTCCAAGAGTTGGGCGTCATTCCTAATGGAGTTGCTCCTGTCCCGGTGTTGTGTGACAACACGGGAGCTTTAGCTCAAGCAAAGGAGCCAAGGTCTCATCAGAAATCCAAACTAGTATTGAGAAAGTACCACATCCTCGTAGAGATTGTGGAAAGTGGAAGAAGTGTCTATTGACAAAGTCGGCTCCGCAGATTATGTTGTTGATCCACTAATTAGGCCTTTACCTGGACCATTATTCGACAAGCATCGCGAATCAATGGGTTTTAAGCATATGGGTAGTTGGCTCTAGTGCAAGTGGGAGATTGTTAGAGTAGGTGCCCGTCGAGCCAAGTGTTGGCCGAGTGTTCACAATGAAACTCTATGTATAAGCAATCTTTATTTTAATAATATTTGAAATTATTATTTTGGCAAATCTTTATCTGTATACCCATGCTAGCTGCATAGATAAAGCCCTTGAATATACAAATAGTAGAAAGAATATGAGATGCTCATATGATGAGTATCATGAAACTCATATTTGTAATACTGTATATTCTAAACGGTTCCTAGTCAATTCAGCCGCCACTAAGAAGGATATAGGCCGCTCGAGTTAGAGACTAGTATCTGCGATGTGAGTACCATGTTTCATTGGCAGGGGACATTGTGATGTCCGAACATGCAGATAAGTGCTCCTGGTAGAGTGCACTGAACAACCCTCCATAAAAGGACTTTCCAAGTGGTTCTCACTTATCGAGTGGAAAAGTCCTGGTTTATGGTTGTACAGAATTAGTCCTTATGACCCGGGACAACATTGAGACTCTATGTGCTAGAATTACACTTTGACTTGTTTACCGACTCTCATGGGGTCATCAGGTGGCAAGGTTGGGTGTTCTGTCGAAACACATAGGAGTCGATGCATTGTAGTTGGGGATTCACCGCTTACCTTCGGGTATGGATATCCTATGTGTTATCATGTGTATGTAGATCGAAATCTCTGGCCAGAGTATGGTTGTAATTATGAAAGGTGTTTCATAGATTACACCATCGATGCAACTACGACATGACACATAGTATCGATTCATTGACAACTCTCGATAAACCAATGGTTGTCGAATCGATCGGGATATATGAGTTGAAGGGACCGTACTGTACGCTAACCATAATTGAATGGTTCTTGCAGGCACTATCATGTGATACCTAGGGAATCACGTAAGCGATGCTGCTAGGCGTTTAACGTGATTGGTTGGGTACTATCAAACTTGAGTTCTGACGTTCTTACTATCAAGGAGTTGATAAGTAAGAATGGAGCAATTGGGGTATGCTCGAATAAGGACATGTTTAGTCCGAATCACATGGAGATGTGAACCCACGGCTAGTTGTATCAATGAACCATTGAGGGCCACACAAGTACTAGCTTTGTAAATCCCGATGAGAAGTAAAAAATAGTTCAATGTGTTGAACGGCTTATAAAGGAGTTTATAAGCGTAAGGAAAATTAGAAGTATGACTTCTATAAAGGAGAAAATAGTTCAAAGTGTTGAACGGCTTATAAATATGTTTATAAGTGTAAAGAAAAATAGAAGTATGACTTCTATGAGAGAAATGTAAATTTTGATTTATGGAAGTGTTCCTAAATTAAAATTTGGCCAAGTGACTAATGTTTTTGAAAATTGTGATTTTCATAAACATTATTATGGACTAAATTAAATTAATTCAAGTGTTGAATTAATTAAACACTAGTGGGCCTAGTAGAGCCCAAATAATTAAATTAATTCAAGTGTTGGATTAATTAAATAATATTGAGTCTAGTAGAGCTCAATTAAAATAATTATTTAACTAGTGGGACTTGAGTAAATTCAAGTAATATTTAATTTGTCTCAAATATGTTTGAGATAATTAAATTTAGTCTATGGTTTTTTATTTGATAGAAAACTATATTATATGAATGCATGGGAGGTGAAGAGTTGGGGAATACTTTTGAATAAAATATTGGTTGGCATGCAACTTTTTGTATCAACTTTTTGCAACCCCAAGACTAGATTCTCCTCCCTCATTCACAACCTCCTTGGCCGAAACTTCTCTCATTTTTCTCTCCCATTTTTCTCTCCTTTTGTTCTTCAATTTGTTGAGGAAATCTTGCACTTCTCTTTGAAAAATCCTCATATTTTTCTAGTGCAAAATATGAGGGGATCTACCTAGTTGGTGGTGGGCTTAATAGTTGAGCAAGGAGTGCTCATTGGAAAGCTTGAAGATAGTTTCTACCTTTCAAGAGCTTTGTTGTTTGACAACAAAGTTGGAGCCATAATCAATCTCTTGAGATTGATAGGTATATTTCTTTAAAACACCCTATGTATGACATTTTTGTGTTTTATTGTATTTGTTGCACAAGATTTAGGGGTGGCCGAAATTTTTGTATGAAAAATAAAATTTTTGAGCTTCCGTTGCGCTTCCGGTCACCGTAACCGATCCGCTTTCAATATGATTGTTGTTTTGTATCTGCTTGAGTATTGTTATTGTTCTATAACAGTATTTGAAACAGCTTATAGTGTTTGAGAGCATATTATATTTGCAGATGAGATATAGCAGTGGATCAGAACGACATGAAGATATGATTGATTAATAAAAATTGACAGTATTGCCGGAAATTGCAGTTTTATGAGTTTACTAGATCAGTATAGATTATCGCTATTTCAAATCTGATTTGATATTGCTATTGTTCTGAATCCGTGTTTGATACAGAATATAGTAAACCGTTGAGAGTATATACAGTTCAAACCGAATCAGAGTTGATTTCGAGACTTAAAGCAGTTCAGAAATGTGATCAGAATGTTTAGAACTTGATTTCGATAATCAGAGCAGAGCGTCGATCAGAATAACAGATATGTGATTCTTAATATATGAAAATGATTATTTTGTGATGTCAAATTTCTCAGAATTGTATAAAAGAATTTGATATCGATAGTCAGAACCGAATACCAGGTAGGTATTTCTCTTTAAATTTATATTATTACCTGATTTGTTTATATCAAATGGTTTGAATTTGAAATGACATATAGTGTCAGAAACGCACATTAGTGAATTCAGTTTTCAGTTGGTAACTGTGAATGTATGATATTCGAACAGATAGTTGTGATATAGACAGATTATATCAGTTATAGCAGAATTTATGCTGAAATATTGGCAGAATTTGTACTGAAATGTCTGAATCGCCAATAAATGAAGACAGAAAAATAGAGATCAGAAGATTTATTACAGAATTTTTATATTTCTGACTAGACATGAGGAGTATAATTCGATGAATTTCGTAATGAGATCACTGCAATACTTTCTAGATTGAGATATGATATGAATGTGATTGACAGATTGTTCAATCTATATCTATTAGTTTGTACAAAATGACGTACAAACATGACCAAATGATAAAGATCGATGTCAAGAAATGGACAGATTGACCAGAATGTTGAAGTAGATTATACTAGATTGTGAACCTTGATTGAGTTTGTATTTGTGACAGAATATATCATGAGCTCTTTCATATATTATCCATCGATTGACAGATAGCCAGAGCGTACTATCCAGATATTGGAAGATAACTATGGAGCGGTAGTGCTGAATGTTAGCACTAGTTGATATGACATATTGTCATTTTATGAATTATGTTACAATGATAGTCATCAGGTGAGTAATGAGATAATTACAAACGAGACATTGTACAGTGAGAACTGCAGATTTCTTTGGTATAAGAATAATATCTCGGAGATACCTGAGATAAGATTTGATACGGTCATAGATATGACAAGGAAAATGTAGCAGATTCAAAAGAGAATGAAAACAACTCAGAATAAATCGGCTGAATATGCCAACGTCGGACGATGAATGTTGATATTTGAGGCCGAAGATTGAATATATCCTTGATTTGGGATTAATAGATTTGATAATAACTGATAGTACTGATATGTTATGAGCTGTAGATTGGCATATACGGATGTTGTATAGCCAGTAATGCGAGATTGATTCTGTCAGGAGGATTTGGAGAAGTATTATGATATTATACTTTGTGAATTCTTATTCCAGACTGGAATATGATATTTGAGTTTTGATTTAAACTCAATTATACATTCCTTCTAGTATATCTGAATTGATTACTTATGAGTTCGAGGACGAACTCAGATATAAGATGGGGAGAAATGTAATGCCTAAGAATTATAGAATTGATAAGACAAGATTATGAGATGTTGCATGGACAGAAAATTTGAATTTTGAAAATTGATGGACCGCACCCACGGTGAGGAAGAGGCCGCACCCGCGGTGGAGTGGCAGTAAGGTGGAGTATTTTTACAGTAGCAACACCGCACCTGCGGTGCCAGACGGACCGCACCCGCGGTGTGGCTACAGTAGATAGAGCGCACCAGCTTTGTTGAGATCCTTTCCTTTGTGACTCCTGTTTCTTGACTACCCCGGTATCATGATCATAGCATGTGCATTTCATATAGGTCTGTATACTCATACTTTTGTACTGGGCGTTCTTATCGCTCACGTCCTCGGTTTTGTTTATTCTTGGACACCCCATTCCCACGGGGCAGGCCTCAGGTTGGACAGCTCAGGAGGAGCAGGAGGAGGACGTTGAGTAGCCGGTTGGTTTAGTTTCGGTATTGTTTTGATTCGATATGGTTGTATTGGGTATTTTTATTTTGAGTTATTCTAGACTTCGATTGGGTTGTATAACCATGTTGAAATTGATAGATATTGATATGTCGTCGAAACATCAGTTGATTTAGATTGATCAGACATGATATTGATTGAGATTCATTGTTATATCGTTGACATTGATCAGATTGTATACCGATTGGAGTATTGATCAGAACAGGTCGCGAATTGAGTTATATACTGATATGGTATTTATATGATTGTCATTATCAGATTTGGATATGGACAGATTGGGATACGAGACTTCGTCTTCATCAGATCGCGAAGAGAAATGTATAAATTGATGTTTATTGGGAGATCGACTTGAGTTAGATTCTATTCGAGTTTCCCTAAACCACATACTTGTATGGTATTGTTTTTATACCTTTATGTTTTAATGATTATGTTTATTCTACTGAGAGAGAAAGTAGAAAGCAGAGAGCTATTGAATAAGAGTCATTGACAGAGGGGCCAGACTATGACAGAGACGTCACTGACACATTGCACATTGTCAGACTAGGCATAGTCTTGGTAGATACTCCAAGACACCGGACGTTTGGTCGTATCGATGTGATTATGAGTAGAGTAGCTCTTATCATAGATATTCGATACAGCGAGGGCCAAGTCCGTAAATAGGAACGTATCCATTTCAACCACCCCGAATATAAGAGATAGGTGGGAGATTTGTTACATTGCTATTCACTGGGATCCCTAGATTAGAATGAGAGATGAGTCGAGTCTTAGATATTGAGACTAAATTTGATTTACAGACCTGTATTGATTTATGTTTCGTAGATTACGATTCATGTTTTATTTACAGATTAATACTGATACAAGTTGTTTGATTTTAGATACATGTGCAAAGATATAATGCATGCTTTTATGTTAATTCAATTAATTGCATGTGTGGGGACCCGGATGCTAATCATTCTCTTAATCATCGTTGGGATTTAATTATCAATTCTGATAAACAGGGTCTAAAAATTTTTCTTTTTAAAATGCATCTGCGGAAGGTAATGGAATCTAAATAATATACATCTCTGTATAACAACTACATTTCAGCATAAAAGTACAATACTGTACAAACTAGGTCTAAGGTTCAGTTACTAAATTCAAGTAATAAAACCAAGTCTACAATAAGTCCGGAATCACCACGCTAACTCGTCTTCTCTCATCATCTTCTTGACCCCGATCCAGCCCCACCTGTTGTCATGCACACACACAAAACAAGACAACAGCCGGATAACTCCTGTGAGAATAAATCTCAGTATAAAACATGGTAAACATGCATATACATAAAGTAAATCTTGAATTATTCTATCATAAATAAAACTAAGAACAATAGGTTTCATAATCTATGAAATCAAATCAAATAAGCATGCAACACAAATCAGTTAACATGCTACTCTAATCAAATCATAAAAACATGCTATCATGGCTGAAAGCAATAGCAATGACTATGAAACCACATCCATAAACGCATGCATTTCTAGTCAAATCATTTCTAGACTCGACTCAACTATAACTCTAGGGATCCCGGTGTGAATAAGACGTCAATGGCTGTCACCTACCCTCCCAATCGGGGTGACTGTACGTCTTATTCCTAGACTTCTGTCTGAGCTGTATCGAGTAATCTACAATAGGAGGGTGTCTGCTCCTACGTAACGATACACCGAACGTCTAGAAGTCTGACTATCTGTCAAACTTTCCTATCTCAAATGCAATGTATAACAATCTGTAAACAAAGCATGTTCATTTCAAAAGATTTGATTATAAAGTCTATAAAAAAATCCTAATCATATCAGAAGATAAACAATAATCAAGTATGTGATTTTATTGGGAAACTCAAATGAGATCTGATTTGAGTTGTATCTTCCAAGATATCACATGAATTATACCTTTGTGGTCCCGGTCTGACGAAGACGAAGTCTCGAAGTCAAATCTGTCCATATCAATCTGATAATGACAAATCACATAAATACAATATCAGTATATATCTCAGTTCAGAATCTGTTCTGATCAATACTCAAATCAATATACAATCTGATCAAAATCAACAGTATAACCATGAATCTCAATCAATATCATATCTGATTAATCTAAATCAACTGATGTTTCAACGGCATACTAACACAGTCTTGTAACCCCGTCAATCTGAACATCACAAATATAATACTGGAACTCATAATCGGTGTCAATATAACTTATAATCTGAATACTAACACAATTCTGATATAGAATATCAGTTAATATCTTTCAAAAATCATAACAATTACAGAAACGGTATGTTCTTTAATCTGACATCAATTCTATAATGTCTACGGTAGCAGAAACAGCATATCTGAATCATATTCAATTCTGACAATATCATAAATTCAAATCTTGTCTAAACGTAACAAAACTTACGTCCAGTTGTAGCCTGCGTTGATATGAACTCAGTACTGTAATCGGATTCAAAAACAGACGGACGGATTACTCAAAATCACGCACCTATGCTTTACGATCTGAAAATTCCTTTGGCCCTCGTTTCTTTTATTTTGAAGATTGGCTTAATTCTTATATATATATATATATATATAAATATATATATATATATATACTCGTTGCATTCCCAAGAGGCCAAGTGGCAATTCGACAAAATGCATGCCGCACGCATATGCGCGCTCAAAGCCGCGCATATGCGCCTGGATTTCTGCCCGGCACCCTCCGCATTTAGCTTCTCGTGCATATGCACGCATATGCGCCGAAGCTTCTGGCCATGTCGCGCATATGCGCGTTTCTACTCGCGCATATGCGCCGCAGCTACTGTCTTCTTCGCGCATGTGCGCCCAACTACGTTTCGCATGTGCGCCAATCCCACTCTTCATACATAATGTGAATTCTCCTTTCGGTTTTTCCGGTCCGGTCCGTTCCGTCTATAATCATATCAATTAGCATCCATAATTATAATAATCATTTCCAAATCTTTTTAGATTAATCGGATTAATTTCTCGGGCCTTACATTTCTCCCCCTCTTAGATCTGAGTTCGTCCTCGAACTCGTAAGCAATCAATTTAGATCTATCAGAAGAAATGTATAACAGAGTTTAAATCAAAACTCTCTCATTCCATTCTGGAATAAGAATTCTCTATGTATAATATCATAATACTTCTCTAATTCTTTCTGCTAGAATCAATCTCGCATTACTGGCTATACAACATCCGTATATACCAATCTATAGCTCATGACATATCAGTACTATTAGCTATTATCAATCTATTATCCTCAAATCAAGGATATCATTCCCCTACCAACCGTCATCATCCGAGTTGGCATAATAAATCTGTCAAATTTGATCTGTATTCATTCTTTTATGCCTTTTCTGCAAAAGAATTCTGTAGTTTTCACTGTATAATATCTCGTTTGTAACTATCTCATTACCCATCTGATAATCTGATAGTTATAATTATACAATAAGTCTCACATTGACAATATGTCATATCATCTAGTGCTAACATCCAGCATTACAGTTCTCTGGATATCTTCCAATATCTGGATAATTGTAATGCCAGAGATTTAATTATTTAATCAGATATTGATTAATGGATATGAGTGAGGTTATACAAACTCGAATAAAGAAGCCGGGCGTGGTGGAATGGTTAACCAAGAATATTGGACAGAACCCTCGGCGCTCGAGCGGCAGAAAGTTACCGCCCGAGCGCCAATGCAGCTTAAGCTCACCCTTGGACAGAACGTCTGGCGCCCGAGCGGCAGAAAGTTACCGCTCGAGCGCCAGTGGTGAGCAATATAGGCAACCGAACAGTAGGTTCGGCGCCCGAGCGGTACATTTTAACCGCTCGAGCGCCACCTAAGTTTGTAAAGAGGAGCCACGTTTATTTAACATGCACATTGGAATATATATATGATGTCACGTGGGAAACCTTTCAGAAAACGAGAAAGAAGAACGGGGAAAAGCTTCAGGAAGTTAGCAGAATATCCTTACGCCTTTTGTGAGAAATCCGTCCGTCTGAATTAGAATCCGACTTCAGTACCGTGTTCCTATCAACACAGGCTACAACTGGACGTAAGTTTTGTTACGTTTAGACATGCTTTGAATTTATGAGGTGGTCAGAATTGAATAGGATTCATATATGATGTTCTTGTCATGTTAGACATCATAGAATCGAAGTCAAAATAAGAAACAGAGTGTTTATATAATTGTTATGATTTTTGGAGTTGATTTGACTGAGATTTCATATCAGATTCGTATTGTTATTGAGATTATCACTTGTATCAGTATTGATTACGAGTTCTGGTATTATATTTGTGATGTTGAGAATGACGGGGTTATTCAGATTGTATCGTTATGCCGTTTAAACATCAGTTGAGTTAGATTGATCAGATTCAGATATGATTTCGAGTAGATTGTGATATTATTGATATGACTCAGATGGTATATTGCTCAGAGATTGATCAGATTATGTACTGATTTGAGTATTGATCAGAACAGATTGTGTATTGAGTTATACATTGATACAGTGTATTGGTTATTGTCGTTTCAGATCAGATATGGACAAATTCGACTTCGAGACTTCGTCTTCATCAGACGGGGACGACAAAGGTATAATTCATGTGATATCCGGGAAGAACAACTCAATTGAGATCGCGTTGAGTTGCCCACTAAATCACATACTATACTCTTGTTATGTTTTATATGATTATGTTATGATGATAAATTGTTATTCATGCATTAAGATAGGACAGTCTGGAGATCAGGCAGACTCTAGACGTTCGGCGATATCTCAGCTTAGGGTAAGATCACCTCCCCTATTGTAGATGTGGATACAGATCAGGCCGAAGTCTAGGAATAAGACGTACAGTACCACGATTGGTTGGGTAGGTGACAGCCAGTGACGTCTTATTCACCCCGGGATCCCTAGAGTTATAGTTGAGTCGAGTCTAGCCATGATTTGATTAGGACTGCATGCTCATATGGATGTGGCTCCTAGATCATGAGACCCATCATTATTACTTTCAGTTATGATAGCATGTTTGTATGATTTAGATTGTTTATATGCATGTTTAGCTGATTTGACGGGCATGCTTGTTGTGATTAGATTTCATAGCTTATGAAATCTAATGTTTTGATTTTATTCATGACAGCATGTTTCATGAACTATTTTATGTATATACATGTTTACCATGTTTTATACTGGGATTTATTCTCACCGGAGTTATCCGGCTGTTGTCTTGTTTTGTATGTGTGCATGACAACAGGTGGGGCTGGATCGGGGTCAAGAAGATGATGAGAAAAGACGAGTTTAGCGTGGTGATTCCGGACTTGCATTAGACTTGAGTTTACTACTTGAACTTTAGTAGTTGAACCTTAGATTAGATTATTGTACTTTTAATACTAAAATGTATTTTTATACAGACATGTATAGTATTTAGATTCCATTACCTTCCGCAGTTACATTATTAAAAGAAAAATTTTTAGACCCTGTTTATCAGAATTGATAATTAAATCCCAAAGATGATTAAGAAGATGATTAGTGTCCGGGTCCCCACAACAGGTGGTATCAGAGCGAGGATCCTTTAGAGATAGATCTTTAGATTGAGATAGTTAGAACTGATAGATCTTTTAGATTGACTTAGATTGAGATAGAAGAGAATGAGCGGGGTAGATGAATTTTCTTTCCTTGCATGTGTGTGCTAGCATGAGATTGATTTTAATGTTGATTGACATTGTGTGCTAGCATGAGACTATGTGTTACTGCTTAAAGACACATGTTTACCTGATTATATGATTTGAATTGGTATTATGTATTCTTAAATATGAATCAGATCGGATTCATGATCAGCAGTAGGATGATCATGATCAGAAAAGACTGGCACAGATTTGTATTATTGGGTTACTAATGTTTGTGGTAATCAGATGTACCTCCCCGAAGAATTTTGGAAACAGGCAGTACTTCGTATGAGCAGCCATATATACCAGAACCGCAGATAGATGTGTCAGCGACTCCGATGGAAACCAAGTTGGCCGAATTTCAGTTATTTCAGCCGCCGATTCTGAGTGGTACAGAGACGCCTGAAATGTGTCAGCACTGGGTTGAGGACATAGAGATATTGTTCGATCTACTGGATTGTACAGATGACCAAAGAGTTAAATTGGTATTTCACCAATTACAAGAGGCTGCCAGAAGTTGGTGGATTACAATCAAAAGAGTATTAGCACTACGTGGTACTGTGATCACGTGGGAAGTCTTCAAGACTGAATTCTATCAAAGATTTTTCTCCGCCTCGTACCGAGAAGACAAGAAAGCAGAATTTGAGAATTTGAGACAAGGTCAACTGAATGTTGAAGATTATGTTGCGAAATTCTCTACGCTACTGCATTTTGCTCCTCATTTGACTGGAAATGACGAAGCTGTAGTGAATCAGTTCGTCAGAGGATTGAATTCAGAGATAGTTGCATTGATGAACATGCAGCAACCTTATCATTTTGCTGATGTCTTGAGTAAAGCAAAAAGGGCTGAGGCGAGTCTGATTAGACAGCTAGGGAGGTTGTGCGTGAAGCCACCCCAAACCCAGCAATCCCCTCTTCGATTCGATCGAGGCAGTACGAGTGGAAAGCAAGATTTGCTGAAAGCTCGAAAGAAGTCATTCAAGAAATTGGGAAGTGGTTCCTCTAGCTCCAGCAGTCCTAGTCCCAGCGATACTGGAGTGTATTACAGGACTTGCGGTGGGAGACACCTCACAGAGCAATGCCAGGGAGTATCTGGTAGTTGCCATATCTGCAGACAGCGAGGACACTTTGCTAGAGTTTGTCCCCAGAGAGGTCCTCGAAGATTTCAGGGGGCTGGACCATCTGGATATGGTGATCGAGGGACAGATCCAGGTCACACTGGGTAACATAGTAACAGGTACTATTCTTTACGATTATATTGCATATGTATTGATATATACTAATGCATTCTTTATGAGTATCTGTGAATGAGTAGTATGGAGATATGCTGTATCTGTTGGGTCTGTGTATACTGTAGTATTGATTCCTTGGCTGTTGAGGAATATGTTGATATCAGAAATTTCTGTGACATATTATATACTACAGTTAGATGAGGATGGGACTGGATTAGATTATGATGTACTTGTAATTGTCTGATTTGGATTGCATTATTGACATGTATATGCTAAACAAGTACAGAAATATCGTAGAATGTGTTCCAGAAATGGTAAGATTAAGACCAGATCTAGTTGATAAATGAGGATTTTCGATCCAGAAGTCCTCAGAAATTGTAGGGTTTAGGACTCGATTATTACAGAAAGGAACAGATGGCATCCTTATGTATTCAGTAGATCCACTGAAATCGAGCCTAAAATTTGATATTAATATCATAGTTAACTGGTGTTTTCTTAGATAAGATGGCAGATGGGTTCTCTATCAGAAAGAATTGAAAGAATTGACAGATTAAAGTATGGGCTAAGGAATCCAGTTGATTGTGTATTTCTCTTGAAGACATTTTAGTTCTGTTTCTAGATTGACAGATTATGTGTTCAGGGGTATTTTGAAGAAATATGCTTGTTATATCTATGATTCCGGGATATATCCACAGCATCTGATTGTTTATATTGAATATTTGAAGACTGGGTTAAATATTCTGAGAACTGTGATTATTGTATACAGCAATGGGTCAGGTAGGGATCCGAATGCAGTTATTGATACAGGTTTATATTCAGATTATGCGGTATCAGGAATATCAAAATTAGCAGAATGTCAAAGATGTCAGAATTTTATTAGCTGGTTTGAGCAGATTGTCTTCTTCTGATTTTCTTATTCTCGTATTGCTGTATATCTGCTGAGTATTGTTATTGTTCTAAATCAATATTTGAGACATTTTATATTGGTTGGGAGTATATTCTATTTGCAGATGAGATATAGCAGTTGATCTGGGCAGTATGAAGATTTGGTCAGCCAGCCAGAATTTATTATGTTATGAGTTTTTTTAAACTCACTAGATCTGTATAAGTTCTTTCTATTCAGAATTCGATGTGATATTACCGTTATTGTGAATCAGTGTAATACAGTTTATTGTAAACAGTTGAAATCAGAGCAGAGTATCGTTTACAGTAACAGATATGTGACTTTGTGTTTGTATCAGACAGACTACTTCTATTGTGTGATGTCAGAATGTTTCAGAATTATTTATAGCTTTTGATATGGGTAGTCAGAGCCAAATGCCAGGTAGGTATTTCTTCATTATTTTATATTATTAACTGATTGTTTATACCGGATAGTTCGAATCTGAAGTCACAAGTAGTGTCAGAAATGCACCGCAGGGGATTCAGTTTTCATTCAGATATTTCAGAATGTATGATACTCGAACAAATAGTGTTGGTATAGACAGATTTGATCAGTTATAACCGAATTTGTACCGAAAGGTTGGTAAAAAAAAAATGGTACTGATATGTCTGGATCGCTAACAAAAGAAGCCAGAAAGCTAGGAATCAGAAGATGATTACCGACTTAGTATAATCCTGAATAGAAATGGAAGTACATTCCTAGGACTGATGTAATGAAATTACCGCCATTTTCTTCAGATTGGGATATGGTCTGATCGTGATTGATAGATTGTTCAATCTATATCTAGTAGTTTGTAAAGATGATGTACAAACAGAACTAAGTGACAGAGATCCCTGTCAAAGAAATAGTCAGATTGACTAGAAGGATGATTTCGAGTAGAGTATATCAGACTATGATTACGATTAAGTGTGTATTTGTGGTAGATTATATCATCAGCTCTCTCTGGCAGATTGTTCACAAAGTGACAGGTAGTCGGAGTGTCTTGTTCAGAATATTGAAAGATATTAGTAGAACTCTAGTGCTGAATGTTAGCACTAGTTATCAAGATAATTCAGAATGGATAGATGTAGGAAACCAATGTCGGATGATGACGATTGGTATTTGAAACCGAAGATGGCATAGGTCCTTGATTGGGATAAAAAGATGGAATAGCAACTATAGGTGGTATTGCTTTGTTATGGATTGCAATTGGCGTATATGGGTGTTGTATAGCCAGTAATATGAGATTGAGTTGGCTAGTGAAATGAGTTTGGATGTTAAACTCTATTATACATTTCTTCTGTTATATCTGAATTGATTGCTTACGAGTTCGAGGACGAACTCAGATCTAAGAGGGGGAGAAATGTAATGCCCGAGATTTAATTATTTAATCAGACATTGATTAATGGATATGAGTGAGGTTATACAAACTCGAATAAAGAAGCCGGGCGTGGTGGAATGGTTAACCAAGAATATTGGACAGAACCCTCGGCGCTCGAGCGGCAGAAAGTTACCGCCCGAGCGCCAATGCAGCATAAGCTCACCCTTGGACAGAACGTCTGGCGCCCGAGCGGCAGAAAGTTACCGCTCGAGCGCCAGTGGTGAGCAATATAGGCAACCGAACTGTAGGTTCGGCGCCCGAGCGGTACATTTTAACCGCTCGAGCGCCACCTAAGTTTGTAAAGAGGAGCCAGGTTTCTTTAACATGCACATTGGAATATATATATGATGTCACGTGGGAAACCTTTCAGAAAACGAGAAAGAAGAACGGGGAAAAGCTTCAGGAAGTTAGCAGAATATCCTTACGCCTTTTGTGAGAAATCCGTCCGTCTGAATTAGAATCCGACTTCAGTACCGTGTTCCTAACAACACAGGCTACAACTGGACGTAAGTTTTGTTACGTTTAGACATGCTTTGAATTTATGAGGTGGTCAGAATTGAATAGGATTCATATATGATGTTCTTGTCATGTTAGACATCATAGAATCGAAGTCAGAATAAGAAACAGAGTGTTTATATAATTGTTATGATTTTTGGAGTTGATTTGACTGAAATTTCATATCAGATTCGTATTGTTATTGAGATTATCACTTGTATCAGTATTGATTACGAGTTCTGGTATTATATTTGTGATGTTGAGAATGACGGGGTTATTCAGATTGTATCGTTATGCCGTTTAAACATCAGTTGAGTTAGATTGATCAGATTCAGATATGATTTCGAGTAGATTGTGATATTATTGATATGACTCAGATGGTATATTGCTCAGAGATTGATCAGATTATGTACTGATTTGAGTATTGATCAGAACAGATTGTGTATTGAGTTATACATTGATACAGTGTATTGGTTATTGTCGTTTCAGATCAGATATGGACAAATTCGACTTCGAGACTTCGTCTTCATCAGACGGGGACGACAAAGGTATAATTCATGTGATATCCGGGAAGAACAACTCAATTGAGATCGCGTTGAGTTGCCCACTAAATCATATACTATACTCTTGTTATGTTTTATATGATTATGTTATGATGATAAATTGTTATTCATGCATTAAGATAGGACAGTCTGGAGATCAGGCAGACTCTAGACGTTCGGCGATATCTCAGCTTAGGGTAAGATCACCTCCCCTATTGTAGATTTGGATACAGATCAGTCCGAAGTCTAGGAATAAGACGTACAGCACCACGATTGGTTCGGTAGGTGACAGCCAGTGACGTCTTATTCACCCCGGGATCCCTAGAGTTATAGTTGAGTCGAGTCTAGCCATGATTTGATTAGGACTGCATGCTCATATGGATGTGGCTCCTAGATCATGGGACCCATCATTATTACTTTCAGTTATGATAGCATGTTTGTATGATTTAGATTGTTTATATGCATGTTTAGCTGATTTGACGGGCATGCTTGTTGTGATTAGATTTCATAGCTTATGAAATCTAATGTTTTGATTTTATTCATGACAGCATGTTTCATGAACTATTTTATGTATATACATGTTTACCATGTTTTATACTGGGATTTATTCTCACCGGAGTTATCCGGCTGTTGTCTTGTTTTGTATGTGTGCATGACAACAGGTGGGGCTGGATCGGGGTCAAGAAGATGATGAGAAAAGACGAGTTTAGCGTGGTGATTCCGGACTTGCAGTAGACTTGAGTTTACTACTTGAACTTTATTAGTTGAACCTTAGATTAGATTATTGTACTTTTAATAATAAAATGTATTTTTATACAGACATGTATAGTATTTAGATTCCATTACCTTCCGCAGTTACATTATTAAAAGAAAAATTTTTAGATCCTGTTTATCAAAATTGATAATTAAATCCCAAAGATGATTAAGAAGATGATTAGTGTCCGGGTCCCCACAATAATACACTCTGACTGTCTATGTAGTGACCCGTTCCAGAATCACCTACTAATGAAGAACTAAGCATGCAATTAACTTAATTAATAATAATCAGAGATAACAGCGGAAATATGGCCAACGACAGTAGTTATACAACCCAATCGAAATCAGAACAACTCAAAATATATATATTCGGTACAACCATATCGAAAAGAATAGTACTGAAAACTAAACCAACCAGCCACTCACTGTCCTCCTCCTGCTCTTCCTGAGCCATCCAACCTGAGGCCTGCCCCGTGGGAATGGGGTGTCCAAGATAAACAAAACCGAGGACGTGAGCGATAAGAACGCCCAGTACAAAAGCATGAGTATACAAGCCTATATGAAATGCACATGCTATGATATGATACCAGGGTAGTCAAGAAACAGGAGTAACAAAGGATCTCAAAATGCTCAGTCTAGAGGCGCCAAGTGGATAGTGCCGCGCGGTACTCCTCTGGGTCACTGCATCCAGTACAAGAACAGACGTGGACCTAAAATGTCCCGGATCACCGAAGCCCTCCGGACCCGTCGGCCACTGTGTACTCTCGGTGTCCATGCGTCCACAAGACAAGACAGGGCTGAGCGGCCCCACAAGATATAGCTTATCTCGTAAGAGATACAGCTCAACAGTAAAGGCTATCTCGAAGGAGATACGGCTCAACATGAAATGCAACATGCATCATAAAACGTGACATAATAGCATGCATCATATGACATATATCAATGCACCACATAATCATGCAACACATATAAAGATGTATACTCGACCAGGATATCTCGGATAGTACTTTCGTACCTCTATCACAGCAAGCCTAGCCTTACGCAACACCGCTAATCAGGTCTAGAACAAGCCTACGCATCAAAAGCATACCCAATGAACAATACTACCATGCTCGACTAGCAAAACCAGTACTACCAAAGGTTTAGGGTTTACCTTCGTCCGTCGACAGCCCTTTGATGTCGATTGCCTCGTAACTCAGGCGTCACTACGCTACTAATCCTGGCAGCTCTTGGCTAACGCTCGACCGACAAACTAACCCTAGAAACCTTCCAAACCTCTCAAAATGAGACACAACTTCAAGAATTGACAATCCAAAATGAGGAAATCCGAGCACTATTTATAGGCTATGTTCGGATCCACCGAACCCACTTCGGAACATCCGAACTCCCACGTGTCCATCGGCTCTTGACACCTCATGATCGGATCCACCGAACCTACACTTTGGATCATCCGAACTTGCATGCAAACTGACGTGTCGATCAACTCTTGACACCTCATGATCGGATCCACCGAACCCACTTCGGATCGTCCGAACGCTTCGGTGCTACCGAACCATCTTCGGTCCGTCCGATCATGACCACGGTCAAAAATTACACATTAATCCGTTAATTACCCAATTTGGAATTCGGGCTACTACATTCTCCCCCCCTTAAAAGATTTCGTCCTCGAAATCAGGCTTAGAGGATGAACAAAACGAAATAACAACATCGTTATTACATCTCAATTGTTGTTGAATACAACTGATATTTCGATTACAACTGAAAACACAAACATATACAAAGCATAACTCAAAAGAGCTCTGGATGCTCCGAACGCATACGACTCTCTAGCTCCCAAGTGGCTTCTTCAGTGCCTCTGCGCTGCCACTGAACTAAGACAAGAGGAATGATCTTATTCCGCAACACCTTGTCTTTGCGATCGAGGATCCGCACTGGTCGTTCCACGTAAGACAAATCTGAATTTAGTTGAACTTCAGAGGGATGCAAAATGTGAGACTCATCTGCTACGTATCGTCTCAACAAAGATACGTGGAACACATCATGAATACTTGATAGGTACGGCGGCAATGCAAGTCTGTAAGCCAATTCTCCCACGCTTTCCAATATTTCAAATGGACCAATAAATCTCGGAGACAGCTTACCCTTGAGACCAAATCTCAAAATCCTGCGAAAAGGCGAAACTCGGAGAAACACTTTCTCACCTGGCTGAAAATAAAGAGGTCGCCGCTTGGTGTTCGCATAACTAGCCTGTCGATCCTGAGCGATCTTAATCCGTTTCTTGATTATTGCAACCTTATCAATAGCCTGCTGGACTAACTCCGGTCCCTCAACATGTCGTTCCCCAACTTCATCCCAAAATAATGGAGTACGACAACGTCGCCCATACAACGCCTCAAATGGTGCCATACCAATACTACGATGATAGCTGTTGTTGTACGCGAACTCAATCAAAGGCAAATGATCCTGCCAAGCGGGTCCGAAATCCATAACACAAGCTCGCATCATATCCTCAAGTGTACGGATAGTCCTCTCTGTCTGACCGTCGGTCTCTGGATGATAAGCCGTACTCAAACTTAGTGAAGTGCCCAATGCTGACTGGAAACTACCCCAAAATCGTGAGGTAAAACGAGGATCTCTGTCACTGACAATACTAACTGGCACCCCATGCAAACGTACAATCTCTTGAATGTACAATCGAGCCATACGATCGAAAGTGAAATCACGGTTATATGGCAGAAAATGAGCAGACTTGGTGAGTCGATCCACCACTACCCAAATAGCATCACTGTTCCTCGAAGACAATGGCAAGTGCGTAATGAAGTCCATCGCGATATGCTCCCACTTCCATTCGGGAATAGGTAAGTTCAACAATACTCCTCCCGGTCGACGGTTCTCTGCCTTAACCTGCTGACAAACAAGACACTTGGAAACAAACTGATAAACGCTGCGCTTCATCCCTTTCCACCAAAATCGTGTCCTCAAATCTTTATACATCTTGTTGCTTCCCGGATGGACACTCAACTTGCTTCGATGAGCCTGAGCCAAGATCTCTTCCCTCAAAGTATCATCCTCTGGTACCACAACCCGATTAGACAAACACAGAAGACCATTAGACTGATAATGGAAATTGCTATCTCCACCAACCAATCGGGCTAATCTCTGAGTCTTGAGATCAGACATCTGTGCATCTCGAATCCGAGCGAACAAAGTTGGCTCAGATAAAATGGTAGCAACACGAATGCTCTCCATACCTTTCCGATGTTTGAAATTAAATCCCAATGAACAACAATCCTGGATAGTACTAATCATAGCACTGGTCTGAAGTGCAGAGACTCTCACCTTGCGACTAAGAGCATCGGCTATGAGATTCGCAGAACCTGGATGATATTTGATCTCGCAGTCATAATCTTTAAGTAGATCCATCCAACGACGTTGTCTCATGTTCAACTCAGCCTGAGTGAACAGATACTTCAGACTCTTATGATCAGTAAAAATTTCAAACTTAACCCCGTACAAGTAATGACGCCAGATTTTTAGCGCAAACACAATAGCAGCTAATTCTAGATCATGAATAGGGTACTTCTCCTCGTGAGGTTTTAACTGCCTGGATGCGTAAGCGATCACATGATCATTCTGCGTCAACACACACCCTAAGCCTTGAAAAGAGGCATCGGTGTAAACACTGAAACCATCAGATCCTGATGGTAACGCCAAAACAGGTGCAGAAGTCAGAAGTCGACGAAGCTCTCTGAAACTATCTTCGCACTCAGATGACCACTCAAATGGAACATCCTTCCGAGTAAGCTGCGTCAATGGTCTAGCTACCTGAGAGAAATTCACGATGAAGCGACGATAATACCCTGCCAGACCTAGAAAACTACGGATCTCAGCCACCGTCATAGGACGTGACCAATTCAGCACTGCTTCGATCTTGCTGGGATCCACAGAAATTCCTTCCTTGGAAATCACATGACCAAGGAATACTACACGATCAATCCAGAACTCGCACTTACTCAGCTTAGCATACAATTGCTTCTCGCGAAGAATCTGCAACACAATCCTCAAGTGCTGGATATGCTCTTCCACACTGTGAGAATAAATCAAGATATCATCGATGAAAACCACAACAAACTGATCCAGAAAATCACGAAAGACTTGGTTCATTAGATCCATGAACACCGCTGGCGCATTCGTCAATCCGAATGGCATAACTAGAAACTCGTAATGCCCATATCGAGTACGAAATGCAGTCTTGGAAATATCATCATCTCTGACTCTCATCTGATGATAACCCGATCGCAAGTCAATCTTGGAGTAAACAGAGGTACCCTGAAGCTGATCGAACAAGTCATCAATACGAGGTAATGGATACTTGTTTTTGATCGTCACACGATTCAGCTGGCGATAATCAATACACAATCGCATCGATCCATCCTTTTTCTTGACAAACAAGACTGGAGCTCCCCAAGGTGAAACACTCGGGCGAATATAACCTTTATCAAGAAGATCCTGCAATTGCTGCTTCAATTCTCTCATCTCTGACGGAGCAAGACGATAGGGGGCACGAGAAATCGGTGCAGTCCCTGGCATTAACTCAATGCCAAATTCCACCTCTCTAACCGGAGGAAAACCAGGAATCTCATCTGGAAAAACATCAGGAAATTCACAAACCACTGGAATATCATCTATACCAACACTACCTGTGGAGGAATCAATCGCATAGATGAGGTAGCCTTCCCCGCCCGACTCTAAAGCACGACAGGCTTTCAGAGCAGATACCACTGGCATCGGAGGTCGCGCTCCCTCACCATAGAAAAACCAACTAGAGCTCTCAGTCGTACGAAACTGAACAAGCTTCTGGTAACAATCCACAGTAGCTCGGTAAGTAGTCAATAGGTCTATACCTAGAATACAATCAAAATCTTCCATCTCCAGGATCATAAGATTCGCAATCAATTCGTTACCCTCAAAATCTACGGGACAACCCATCACTAGACGCTTTGCTAACACCGAATGACCCATCGGGGTAGAAACGGAAAGAATGACGTCTACGATCGCCCTGGTCACCCCAACGACCTACACTTCCCTGACTACTCTCATCACCAAAGTGGTCAGCCATCGCTACAAGATAGAATGGGAAAAATGGTAAAATGGTCAACGAAAATCCCAAAACAGAATCTATATCCCAAAATCGTAAGCATGCTCTGATACCATAAATGTAGTGACCCGTTCCAGAATCACCTACTAATGAAGAACTAAGCATGCAATTAACTTAATTAATAATAATCAGAGATAACAGCGGAAATATGGCCAACGACAGTAGTTATACAACCCAATCGAAATCAGAACAACTCAAAATATATATATTCGGTACAACCATATCGAAAAGAATAGTACTGAAAACTAAACCAACCAGCCACTCACTGTCCTCCTCCTGCTCTTCCTGAGCCATCCAACCTGAGGCCTGCCCCGTGGGAATGGGGTGTCCAAGATAAACAAAACCGAGGACGTGAGCGATAAGAACGCCCAGTACAAAAGCATGAGTATACAAGCCTATATGAAATGCACATGCTATGATATGATACCAGGGTAGTCAAGAAACAGGAGTAACAAAGGATCTCAAAATGCTCAGTCTAGAGGCGCCAAGTGGATAGTGCCGCGCGGTACTCCTCTGGGTCACTGCATCCACTACAAGAACAGACGTGGACCTAAAATGTCCCGGATCACCGAAGCCCTCCGGACCCGTCGGCCACTGTGTACTCTCGGTGTCCATGCGTCCACAAGACAAGACAGGGCTGAGCGGCCCCACAAGATATAGCTTATCTCGAAAGAGATACAGCTCAACAGTAAAGGCTATCTCGAAGGAGATACGGCTCAACATGAAATGCAACATGCATCATAAAACGTGACATAATAGCATGCATCATATGACATATATCAATGCACCACATAATCATGCAACACATATAAGGATGTATACTCGACCAGGATATCTCGGATAGTACTTTCGTACCTCTATCACAGCAAGCCTAGCCTTACGCAACACCGCTAATCAGGTCTAGAACAAGCCTACGCATCAAAAGCATACCCAATGAACAATACTACCATGCTCGACTAGCAAAACCAGTACTACCAAAGGTTTAGGGTTTACCTTCGTCCGTCGACAGCCCTTTGATGTCGATTGCCTCGTAACTCAGGCGTCACTACGCTACTAATCCTGGCAGCTCTTGGCTAACGCTCGACCGACAAACTAACCCTAGAAACCTTCCAAACCTCTCAAAATGAGACACAACTTCAAGAATTGACAATCCAAAATGAGGAAATCCGAGCACTATTTATAGGCTATGTTCGGATCCACCGAACCCACTTCGGAACGTCCGAACTCCCACGTGTCCATCGGCTCTTGACACCTCATGATCGGATCCACCGAACCTACACTTCGGATCATCCGAACTTGCATGCAAACTGACGTGTCGATCAACTCTTGACACCTCATGATCGGATCCACCGAACCCACTTCGGATCGTCCGAACGCTTCGGTGCTACCGAACCATCTTCGGTCCGTCCGATCATGACCACGGTCAAAAATTACACATTAATCCGTTAATTACCCAATTTGGAATTCTGGCTACTACATTCTCCCCCCCTTAAAAGATTTCGTCCTCGAAATCAGGCTTAGAGGATGAACAAAACGAAATAACAACATCGTTATTACATCTCAATTGTTGTTGAATACAACTGATATTTCGATTACAACTGAAAACACAAACATATACAAAGCATAACTCAAAAGAGCTCTGGATGCTCCGAACGCATACGACTCTCTAGCTCCCAAGTGGCTTCTTCAGTGCCTCTGCGCTGCCACTGAACTAAGACAAGAGGAATGATCTTATTCCGCAACACCTTGTCTTTGCGATCGAGGATCCGCACTGGTCGTTCCACGTAAGACAAATCTGAATTTAGTTGAACTTCAGAGGGATGCAAAATGTGAGACTCATCTGCTACGTATCGTCTCAACAAAGATACGTGGAGCACATCATGAATACTTGATAGGTACGGCGGCAATGCAAGTCTGTAAGCCAATTCTCCCACGCTTTCCAATATTTCAAATGGACCAATAAATCTCGGAGACAGCTTACCCTTGAGACCAAATCTCAAAATCCTGCGAAAAGGCGAAACTCGGAGAAACACTTTCTCACCTGGCTGAAAATAAAGAGGTCGCCGCTTGGTGTTCGCATAACTAGCCTGTCGATCCTGAGCGATCTTAATCCGTTTCTTGATTATTGCAACCTTATCAATAGCCTGCTGGACTAACTCCGGTCCCTCAACATGTCGTTCCCCAACTTCATCCCAAAATAATGGAGTACGACAACGTCGCCCATACAACGCCTCAAATGGTGCCATACCAATACTACGATGATAGCTGTTGTTGTACGCGAACTCAATCAAAGGCAAATGATCCTGCCAAGCGGGTCCGAAATCCATAACACAAGCTCGCATCATATCCTCAAGTGTACGGATAGTCCTCTCTGTCTGACCGTCGGTCTCTGGATGATAAGCCGTACTCAAACTTAGTGAAGTGCCCAATGCTGACTGGAAACTACCCCAAAATCGTGAGGTAAAACGAGGATCTCTGTCACTGACAATACTAACTGGCACCCCATGCAAACGTACAATCTCTTGAATGTACAATCGAGCCATACGATCGAAAGTGAAATCACGGTTATATGGCAGAAAATGAGCAGACTTGGTGAGTCGATCCACCACTACCCAAATAGCATCACTGTTCCTCGAAGACAATGGCAAGTGCGTAATGAAGTCCATCGCGATATGCTCCCACTTCCATTCGGGAATAGGTAAGTTCAACAATACTCCTCCCGGTCGACGGTGCTCTGCCTTAACCTGCTGACAAACAAGACACTTGGAAACAAACTGATAAACGCTGCGCTTCATCCCTTTCCACCAAAATCGTGTCCTCAAATCTTTATACATCTTGTTGCTTCCCGGATGGACACTCAACTTGCTTCGATGAGCCTGAGCCAAGATCTCTTCCCTCAAAGTATCATCCTCTGGTACCACAACCCGATTAGACAAACACAGAAGACCATTAGACTGATAATGGAAATTGCTATCTCCACCAACCAATCGGGCTAATCTCTGAGTCTTGAGATCAGACATCTGTGCATCTCGAATCCGAGCGAACAAAGTTGGCTCAGATAAAATGGTAGCAACACGAATGCTCTCCATACCTTTCCGATGTTTGAAATTAAATCCCAATGAACAACAATCCTGGATAGTACTAATCATAGCACTGGTCTGAAGTGCAGAGACTCTCACCTTGCGACTAAGAGCATCGGCTATGAGATTCGCAGAACCTGGATGATATTTGATCTCGCAGTCATAATCTTTAAGTAGATCCATCCAACGACGTTGTCTCATGTTCAACTCAGCCTGAGTGAACAGATACTTCAGACTCTTATGATCAGTAAAAATTTCAAACTTAACCCCGTACAAGTAATGACGCCAGATTTTTAGCGCAAACACAATAGCAGCTAATTCTAGATCATGAATAGGGTACTTCTCCTCGTGAGGTTTTAACTGCCTGGATGCGTAAGCGATCACATGATCATTCTGCGTCAACACACACCCTAAGCCTTGAAAAGAGGCATCGGTGTAAACACTGAAACCATCAGATCCTGATGGTAACGCCAAAACAGGTGCAGAAGTCAGAAGTCGACGAAGCTCTCTGAAACTATCTTCGCACTCAGATGACCACTCAAATGGAACATCCTTCCGAGTAAGCAGCGTCAATGGTCTAGCTACCTGAGAGAAATTCACGATGAAGCGACGATAATACCCTGCCAGACCTAGAAAACTACGGATCTCAGCCACCGTCATAGGACGTGACCAATTCAGCACTGCTTCGATCTTGCTGGGATCCACAGAAATTCCTTCCTTGGAAATCACATGACCAAGGAATACTACACGATCAATCCAGAACTCGCACTTACTCAGCTTAGCATACAATTGCTTCTCGCGAAGAATCTGCAACACAATCCTCAAGTGCTGGATATGCTCTTCCACACTGTGAGAATAAATCAAGATATCATCGATGAAAACCACAACAAACTGATCCAGAAAATCACGAAAGACTTGGTTCATTAGATCCATGAACACCGCTGGCGCATTCGTCAATCCGAATGGCATAACTAGAAACTCGTAATGCCCATATCGAGTACGAAATGCAGTCTTGGAAATATCATCATCTCTGACTCTCATCTGATGATAATCCGATCGCAAGTCAATCTTGGAGTAAACAGAGGTACCCTGAAGCTGATCGAACAAGTCATCAATACGAGGTAATGGATACTTGTTTTTGATCGTCACACGATTCAGCTGGCGATAATAATTACACAATCGCATCGATCCATCCTTTTTCTTGACAAACAAGACTGGAGCTCCCCAAGGTGAAACACTCGGGCGAATATAACCTTTATCAAGAAGATCCTGCAATTGCTGCTTCAATTCTCTCATCTCTGACGGAGCAAGACGATAGGGGGCACGAGAAATCGGTGCAGTCCCTGGCATTAACTCAATGCCAAATTCCACCTCTCTAACCGGAGGAAAACCAGGAATCTCATCTGGAAAAACATCAGGAAATTCACAAACCACTGGAATATCATCTATACCAACACTACCTGTGGAGGAATCAATCGCATAGATGAGGTAGCCTTCCCCGCCCGACTCTAAAGCACGACAGGCTTTCAGAGCAGATACCACTGGCATCGGAGGTCGCGCTCCCTCACCATAGAAAAACCAACTAGAGCTCTCAGTCGTACGAAACTGAACAAGCTTCTGGTAACAATCCACAGTAGCTCGGTAAGTAGTCAATAGGTCTATACCTAGAATAAAATCAAAATCTTCCATCTCCAGGATCATAAGATTCGCAATCAATTCGTTACCCTCAAAATCTACGGGACAACCCATCACTAGACGCTTTGCTAACACCGAATGACCCATCGGGGTAGAAACGGAAAGAATGACGTCTACGATCGCCCTGGTCACCCCAACGACCTACACTTCCCTGACTACTCTCATCACCAAAGTGGTCAGCCATCGCTACAAGATAGAATGGGGAAAATGGTAAAATGGTCAACGAAAATCCCAAAACAGAATCTATATCCCAAAATCGTAAGCATGCTCTGATACCATAAATGTAGTGACCCGTTCCAGAATCACCTACTAATGAAGAACTAAGCATGCAATTAACTTAATTAATAATAATCAGAGATAACAGCGGAAATATGGCCAACGACAGTAGTTATACAACCCAATCGAAATCAGAACAACTCAAAATATATATATTCGGTACAACCATATCGAAAAGAATAGTACTGAAAACTAAACCAACCAGCCACTCACTGTCCTCCTCCTGCTCTTCCTGAGCCATCCAACCTGAGGCCTGCCCCGTGGGAATGGGGTGTCCAAGATAAACAAAACCGAGGACGTGAGCGATAAGAACGCCCAGTACAAAAGCATGAGTATACAAGCCTATATGAAATGCACATGCTATGATATGATACCAGGGTATTCAAGAAACAGGAGTAACAAAGGATCTGAAAATGCTCAGTCTAGAGGCGCCAAGTGGATAGTGCCGCGCGGTACTCCTCTGGGTCACTGCATCCACTACAAGAACAGACGTGGACCTAAAATGTCCCGGATCACCGAAGCCCTCCGGACCCGTCGGCCACTGTGTACTCTCGGTGTCCATGCGTCCACAAGACAAGACAGGGCTGAGCGGCCCCACAAGATATAGCTTATCTCGAAAGAGATACAGCTCAACAGTAAAGGCTATCTCGAAGGAGATACGGCTCAACATGAAATGCAACATGCATCATAAAACGTGACATAATAGCATGCATCATATGACATATATCAATGCACCACATAATCATGCAACACATATAAGGATGTATACTCGACCAGGATATCTCGGATAGTACTTTCGTACCTCTATCACAGCAAGCCTAGCCTTACGCAACACCGCTAATCAGGTCTAGAACAAGCCTACGCATCAAAAGCATACCCAATGAACAATACTACCATGCTCGACTAGCAAAACCAGTACTACCAAAGGTTTAGGGTTTACCTTCGTCCGTCGACAGCCCTTTGATGTCGATTGCCTCGTAACTCAGGCGTCACTACGCTACTAATCCTGGCAGCTCTTGGCTAACGCTCGACCGACAAACTAACCCTAGAAACCTTCCAAACCTCTCAAAATGAGACACAACTTCAAGAATTGACAATCCAAAATGAGGAAATCCGAGCACTATTTATAGGCTATGTTCGGATCCACCGAACCCACTTCGGAACGTCCGAACTCCCACGTGTCCATCGGCTCTTGACACCTCATGATCGGATCCACCGAACCTACACTTCGGATCATCCGAACTTGCATGCAAACTGACGTGTCGATCAACTCTTGACACCTCATGATCGGATCCACCGAACCCACTTCGGATCGTCCGAACGCTTCGGTGCTACCGAACCATCTTCGGTCCGTCCGATCATGACCACGGTCAAAAATTACACATTAATCCGTTAATTACCCAATTTGGAATTCGGGCTACTACATTCTCCCCCCCTTAAAAGATTTCGTCCTCGAAATCAGGCTTAGAGGATGAACAAAACGAAATAACAACATCGTTATTACATCTCAATTGTTGTTGAATACAACTGATATTTCGATTACAACTGAAAACACAAACATATACAAAGCATAACTCAAAAGAGCTCTGGATGCTCCGAACGCATACGACTCTCTAGCTCCCAAGTGGCTCCTTCAGTGCCTCTGCGCTGCCACTGAACTAAGACAAGAGGAATGATCTTATTCCGCAACACCTTGTCTTTGCGATCGAGGATCCGCACTGGTCGTTCCACGTAAGACAAATCTGAATTTAGTTGAACTTCAGAGGGATGCAAAATGTGAGACTCATCTGCTACGTATCGTCTCAACAAAGATACGTGGAACACATCATGAATACTTGATAGGTACGGCGGCAATGCAAGTCTGTAAGCCAATTCTCCCACGCTTTCCAATATTTTAAATGGACCAATAAATCTCGGAGACAGCTTACCCTTGAGACCAAATCTCAAAATCCTGCGAAAAGGCGAAACTCGGAGAAACACTTTCTCACCTGGCTGAAAATAAAGAGGTCGCCGCTTGGTGTTCGCATAACTAGCCTGTCGATCCTGAGCGATCTTAATCCGTTTCTTGATTATTGCAACCTTATCAATAGCCTGCTGGACTAAATCCGGTCCCTCAACATGTCGTTCCCCAACTTCATCCCAAAATAATGGAGTACGACAACGTCGCCCATACAACGCCTCAAATGGTGCCATACCAATACTACGATGATAGCTGTTGTTGTACGCGAACTCAATCAAAGGCAAATGATCCTGCCAAGCGGGTCCGAAATCCATAACACAAGCTCGCATCATATCCTCAAGTGTACGGATAGTCCTCTCTGTCTGACCGTCGGTCTCTGGATGATAAGCCGTACTCAAACTTAGTGAAGTGCCCAATGCTGACTGGAAACTACCCCAAAATCGTGAGGTAAAACGAGGATCTCTGTCACTGACAATACTAACTGGCACCCCATGCAAACGTACAATCTCTTGAATGTACAATCGAGCCATACGATCGAAAGTGAAATCACGGTTATATGGCAGAAAATGAGCAGACTTGGTGAGTCGATCCACCACTACCCAAATAGCATCACTGTTCCTCGAAGACAATGGCAAGTGCGTAATGAAGTCCATCGCGATATGCTCCCACTTCCATTCGGGAATAGGTAAGTTCAACAATACTCCTCCCGGTCGACGGTGCTCTGCCTTAACCTGCTGACAAACAAGACACTTGGAAACAAACTGATAAACGCTGCGCTTCATCCCTTTCCACCAAAATCGTGTCCTCAAATCTTTATACATCTTGTTGCTTCCCGGATGGACACTCAACTTGCTTCGATGAGCCTGAGCCAAGATCTCTTCCCTCAAAGTATCATCCTCTGGTACCACAACCCGATTAGACAAACACAGAAGACCATTAGACTGATAATGGAAATTGCTATCTCCACCAACCAATCGGGCTAATCTCTGAGTCTTGAGATCAGACATCTGTGCATCTCGAATCCGAGCGAACAAAGTTGGCTCAGATAAAATGGTAGCACCACGAATACTCTCCATACCTTTCCGATGTTTGAAATTAAATCCCAATGAACAACAATCCTGGATAGTACTAATCATAGCACTGGTCTGAAGTGCAGAGACTCTCACCTTGCGACTAAGAGCATCGGCTATGAGATTCGCAGAACCTGGATGATATTTGATCTCGCAGTCATAATCTTTAAGTAGATCCATCCAACGACGTTGTCTCATGTTCAACTCAGCCTGAGTGAACAGATACTTCAGACTCTTATGATCAGTAAAAATTTCAAACTTAACCCCGTACAAGTAATGACGCCAGATTTTTAGCGCAAACACAATAGCAGCTAATTCTAGATCATGAATATGGTACTTCTCCTCGTGAGGTTTTAACTGCCTGGATGCGTAAGCGATCACATGATCATTCTGCGTCAACACACACCCTAAGCCTTGAAAAGAGGCATCGGTGTAAACACTGAAACCATCAGATCCTGATGGTAACGCCAAAACAGGTGCAGAAGTCAGAAGTCGACGAAGCTCTCTGAAACTATCTTCGCACTCAGATGACCACTCAAATGGAACATCCTTCCGAGTAAGCTGCGTCAATGGTCTAGCTACCTGAGAGAAATTCACGATGAAGCGACGATAATACCCTGCCAGACCTAGAAAACTACGGATCTCAGCCACCGTCGTAGGACGTGACCAATTCAGCACTGCTTCGATCTTGCTGGGATCCACAGAAATTCCTTCCTTGGAAATCACATGACCAAGGAATACTACACGATCAATCCAGAACTCGCACTTACTCAGCTTAGCATACAATTGCTTCTCGCAAAGAATCTGCAACACAATCCTCAAGTGCTGGATATGCTCTTCCACACTGTGAGAATAAATCAAGATATCATCGATGAAAACCACAACAAACTGAGCCAGAAAATCACGAAATACTTGGTTCATTAGATCCATGAACACCGCTGGCGCATTCGTCAATCCGAATGGCATAACTAGAAACTCGTAATGCCCATATCGAGTACGAAATGCAGTCTTGGAAATATCATCATCTCTGACTCTCATCTGATGATAACCCGATCGCAAGTCAATCTTGGAGTAAACAGAGGTACCCTGAAGCTGATCGAACAAGTCATCAATACGAGGTAATGGATACTTGTTTTTGATCGTCACACAATTCAGCTGGCGATAATCAATACACAATCGCATCGATCCATCCTTTTTCTTGACAAACAAGACTGGAGCTCCCCAAGGTGAAACACTCGGGCGAATATAACCTTTATCAAGAAGATCCTGCAATTGCTGCTTCAATTCTCTCATCTCTGACGGAGCAAGACGATAGGGGGCACGAGAAATCGGTGCAGTCCCTGGCATTAACTCAATGCCAAATTCCACCTCTCTAACCGGAGGAAAACCAGGAATCTCATCTGGAAAAACATCAGGAAATTCACAAACCACTGGAATATCATCTATACCAACACTACCTGTGGAGGAATCAATCGCATAGATGAGGTAGCCTTCCCCGCCCGACTCTAAAGCACGACAGGCTTTCAGAGCAGATACCACTGACATCGGAGGTCGCGCTCCCTCACCATAGAAAAACCAACTAGAGCTCTCAGTCGTACGAAACTGAACAAGCTTCTGGTAACAATCCACAGTAGCTCGGTAAGTAGTCAATAGGTCTATACCTTGAATACAATCAAAATCTTCCATCTCCAGGATCATAAGATTCGCAATCAATTCGTTACCCTCAAAATCTACGGGACAACCCATCACTAGACGCTTTGCTAACACCGAATGACCCATCGGGGTAGAAACGGAAAGAATGACGTCTACGATCGCCCTGGTCACCCCAACGACCTACACTTCCCTGACTACTCTCATCACCAAAGTGGTCAGCCATCGCTACAAGATAGAATGGGGAAAATGGTAAAATGGTCAACGAAAATCCCAAAACAGAATCTATATCCCAAAATCGTAAGCATGCTCTGATACCATAAATGTAGTGACCCGTTCCAGAATCACCTACTAATGAAGAACTAAGCATGCAATTAACTTAATTAATAATAATCAGAGATAACAGCGGAAATATGGCCAACGACAGTAGTTATACAACCCAATCGAAATCAGAACAACTCAAAATATATATATTCGGTACAACCATATCGAAAAGAATAGTACTGAAAACTAAACCAACCAGCCACTCACTGTCCTCCTCCTGCTCTTCCTGAGCCATCCAACCTGAGGCCTGCCCCGTGGGAATGGGGTGTCCAAGATAAACAAAACCGAGGACGTGAGCGATAAGAACGCCCAGTACAAAAGCATGAGTATACAAGCCTATATGAAATGCACATGCTATGATATGATACCAGGGTAGTCAAGAAACAGGAGTAACAAAGGATCTCAAAATGCTCAGTCTAGAGGCGCCAAGTGGATAGTGCCGCGCGGTACTCCTCTGGGTCACTGCATCCACTACAAGAACAGACGTGGACCTAAAATGTCCCGGATCACCGAAGCCCTCCGGACCCGTCGGCCACTGTGTACTCTCGGTGTCCATGCGTCCACAAGACAAGACAGGGCTGAGCGGCCCCACAAGATATAGCTTATCTCGAAAGAGATACAGCTCAACAGTAAAGGCTATCTCGAAGGAGATACGGCTCAACATGAAATGCAACATGCATCATAAAACGTGACATAATAGCATGCATCATATGACATATATCAATGCACCACATAATCATGCAACACATATAAGGATGCATACTCGACCAGGATATCTCGGATAGTACTTTCGTACCTCTATCACAGCAAGCCTAGCCTTACGCAACACCGCTAATCAGGTCTAGAACAAGCCTACGCATCAAAAGCATACCCAATGAACAATACTACCATGCTCGACTAGCAAAACCAGTACTACCAAAGGTTTAGGGTTTACCTTCGTCCGTCGACAGCCCTTTGATGTCGATTGCCTCGTAACTCAGGCGTCACTACGCTACTAATCCTGGCAGCTCTTGGCTAACGCTCGACCGACTAACTAACCCTAGAAACCTTCCAAACCTCTCAAAATGAGACACAACTTCAAGAATTGACATTCCAAAATGAGGAAATCCGAGCACTATTTATAGGCTATGTTCGGATCCACCGAACCCACTTCGGAACGTCCGAACTCCCACGTGTCCATCGGCTCTTGACACCTCATGATCGGATCCACCGAACCTACACTTCGGATCATCCGACCTTGCATGCAAACTGACGTGTCGATCAACTCTTGACACCTCATGATCGGATCCACCGAACCCACTTCGGATCGTCCGAACGCTTCGGTGCTACCGAACCATCTTCGGTCCGTCCGATCATGACCACGGTCAAAAATTACACATTAATCCGTTAATTACCCAATTTGGAATTCGGGCTACTACAGTCTGTCAATCTGTAAATAATCTACAAAATAACTTATGGTATGATCTGCTATAATTGCAAACTTGATCAAAATCACAATCTGATATAGTCTACTTCTACATTCTAGTCACTCTGACTATGTTCTGACATCAATATGTGCCATTTGGTTCTGTTTGTACATCATCTTGTACAAACTAATAGATATAGATTGAACAATCGGTCAATCATAATCATATTATATCACAATCTGGAAAATATTGGGATAATCTCATGACGAAATTCATCGAAATATACTCCCCATGTCGAATCAGAAATATACTAAGTCTGTAATAAATCTTCTGATTTCTTTCTTTCTGTCTTCTCTGTTAGCGATTCAGACATATCAGTACAATTTCTGCCAACATTTCTGTACAAATTCTGTCACGACTGATCTAATCTGTCTATATCATACCGGTCTGTTCGAATCTCATACATTTTCAGTCAGCAAAATGAACACTGAATCCATTACAATGCATTTCGGACACTCTCTGTAATTTCAGATTCAAACTATTCGATATAAACAAATCAGTTAATAATAAAATTTAAAAAAAATACCTACCTGGTATTCGGCTCTGATTATAAATATCAATTCTGTTATACAACTCTGAAACATTCTGATATCATAACCCAACCAGTCTAATACAAAACACAAAATCACATATCTGTTTCTCTGACCGATACTCTGCTCTGACTATCGAAATACTGTTCTGACCACTCTGATCATGTTTCTGAACTGCTGAAATTCTCGAATTCATTTCTGATACAAGCTGAACTGTATATACTCTCAACGGTTCATAAAATCTGTATCAATACTGATTCAGAATAACAATAATCTATACTAATCTAGTAAATATATATAGGATTGTAAGTTCTAACAATACTATCGATTCTGACAAATCAATCAGATCTTCATGCCATTCTGATCAACTGCTATATCTCATCTGCAAATATAATATGCTCCCCAAAAAATACAATCTGTATAAAATACTGATCTAGAAGCAATAATTCTCAAACAGTTCCAAACACAATCATATCAGATAATCTGTCAACTCATATAATATCAATCTCTGACAATTCTGACATTTCTGACTGTCTGATCTTTCTGATATCGGTATCTGATCAGTCACTAATCACAATATCAACTGTCTCAAAATAATCAGTATACTAACATCAGATATCATCTATTCTGAATACAATCTGTTTCAACAAAATACATATCTGAACAATTTCTGTATACAAGAATCATAATTCTCAGAATATTTAATATGATCTTTCAAATATAGCTTCATCATTTCCAGCTATCTGAGGAGCAAAATGCAGTAGAGTAGAGAATTTGGCGGTATATTCATCAATATTCAACCGACCTTGGCTCAAATTCTCAAACTCTGCTTTCTTGTCCTCTCGGTACGATACTGAGAAAAATCGTCGATAAAATTCAGTTCTGAATATTTCCCACGAAATTACTATACCTCTCTGTTCCCAAATTCTTCTACTGGTAATCCACCAATTCCTGGCGGCTTCTCGTAACTGATAAGGTACCATTTTAACTCTCTGTTCATCTGTACAATCAAGTAAATCGAACAGTATTTCTATATCATCGAACCAGTTCTGACAATCTTCGGATGTCTCGGAACCACTCAGAGTCGGCGGCTGCAATAACTGAAATCCTTTCATCTTTTCATCTAGCTGAGTCTCTGATGCCTCTATCTATTCAGACGAAGTACTGCCCTTTTCTGAAATTCTTCGAGGCGGTATATCTGATAATCAAACAGATTAGTACATAATCTATACAATCTGTCTCAGCCCTCCTCTAATCATATACCTCTGATCCAGACTCGGTTCTGATTCAGGCTTAACAATTACATGCTGCAATCAACTCAGATACAAACAACATGTAATAGGGAAAACAGTAAATCATGCTAGCACCCATAATGTAATTCAACATTATAATAAATCTCATGCTAGCAATCACATGCAAGGAAGAAAGTTCAATCTACCCTGCTCATTCTCTACTATCTCAGTCTAAAAGATCTATCAGTTCTGACTATCTCAATCTAAAGGATCTATCGCTCTGATACCACCTGTTGTGGGGACCCGGACGCTAATCATCTTCTTAATCATCGTTGGGATTTAATTATCAGTTATGATAAACAGGGTCTAAAAATTTTTCTTTTTAAAATGTAAATGCGGAAGGTAATGGAATCTAAATAATATACATCTCGGTATAAAATACATTTCAGTGTAAAAGTACAATACTGTACAATCTAAGTCTTAGGTTCGCTTACTAAGTTCAAGTAATAAACAAAATCTACAGTAAGTCCGGAATCACCACGCTAACTCTTCTTCTCTCCTCATCATCTTGACCCCGATCCAGCCCCACCTGTTGTCATGCACACATACAAAACAAGACAACAGCCGGATAACTCCAGTGAGAATAAATCCCAGTATAAAACATGGTAAACATGTATATCCACAATATAATTCATGAAACATGCGGTCATGAATGAAATCAAAACAATAGAGTTCATAATCTATGAAATCAAATCAAATAAGCATGTAACTCAAGTCAGATCAACATGCATATAAACAATCTAAATAATGAAACATGCTATCATTAAGGAAAGCAATAACAATGGGCTTCATGATCTATGAATCCCATTCTTCTACGCATCCAGTTCTAATCAAATCATGTCATGAATCGACTCCATGCTGACTCTAGGGATCCCGATGTGAATAAGACGTCACTGGCTGTCACCTACCCTCCCACTCGGGGTGACTGTACGTCTTATTCCTAGACTTCGGTCTGAGCTGTATCGACGGCTGCAATAGGAGTCAGAGCTGCTCTTAAGCTGAGTTACACCGAACATCTAGAGGTATGACTGTCTGTCAAGAATCTCCTATATGAAATGCAACGCATATAAATCTATAAACAGAGCAGTAGCATATCAGCATATAAACAAAGCATATTCATATCAGAATATAACAATAATCTAGTATGTGATTTTATTGGGAAACTCAAATAGAATCTTATTTGAGTTGTGTCTTCCCGAATATCACATGAATTATACCTTTGTCTTCCCTGTCTGACGAAGACGATGACCTGTATTCAAATTTGTCCATAACCAATCTGAAAAGACAATATCAAATACATAGTATCAATAAATAACTCAATATACAATCTGTTCTGATCAATACTTAATTCAGTATACAATCTGATCAATGTTTGAACAAGATACAATCTGAGTCATATCAATAATATCACAATCTAATCGAAATCGTATCTGAATTTGATCAATCTAAATCAACTGATGTTTCGACGGCATAACAATACAATCAGAATAACCCCGTCAATCTGAACATCACAAATATAATTCTAGAACCCATAATCTGTGTCAATACAATTCATAATCTGAATACTAACATAATTCTGATATAGAATCTCAGTCAATATCTATCAAATATCAGAACAATTACATAAACAGTCTGTTCTTTAATCTGACTTCAATTCTACAATGTCTACAGTAGTAGAAATGTTATATCTGAATCACATGCAATTCTAGCAACATAATATTCTCAAAACATCTCAAAACGTAACAAAACTTACGTCCTTATGTAGCTCGTGTCACGAGGAACTCAGAACTGAAGTCGAATTTGAATTCTGATGGACGGATCTTCTACAATCGCAAGTTTAAAAGGCGTAAGGATTTTTCTCTCAAAGCCTCGACCTCATTTTCTGCAATTCTGAGGGAAAACGTGTCATTCCTCTGTATATATACTGCATGCACTTCATGAAACGTGGCATCATTTTGCATGTTTATATGAATGTCATTCATAATAGCATGTTTCATGTTTTAGATTGATTATATGCATGTATACATGTTTATATTGGGATTTGTTCTCACCGGAGTTTCCGGCTGTTGTTATGTCTGTATGTGTGCATAACAACAGGTGGGGCAGGATCTGGGTCGAGACAGAGATGAGAGATGGACATAGCGTGGTGATCACGGGCGTGGCAGATGATTAGTAGCTGTATTTAGAATTGGACTACTTGTACTTTGGTATTATGTATTAAACACTAGTTTGGAAAGATGTTTTAGAACAGAACTTGTTTATTGCATTGTACATTGTGTATGTTGTAAATTAATAAAGAAAGATTATGCTTAGTAATAACATTTGATTTAATGTTAAAAAGCGAAAATTTGACCCACATTTTCTAATAGATCCATTTAATGCCAAAGAAAAGAATTAGAGCCCGGGTCCCCACAACAGGTGGTATCAGAGCCATAGGTCCTTTAGAGTAAGATAAGATAGAATGAGCGGGGTAGATCGAGTCATCTTCCTTGCTTTGTGATGTGATAGCATGCTTTATTATTTTCCTTATTACATGTTGTGTGTTATCTGATATGATTACGACATGTAATTGACTGAATCAGAACCGATTCTGGATCAGAGGTAAATGATCAGAGGAGGGCTGAGACAGTTTGTATAGCTTGTACACTAACTGTTTGAATATCAGATACATGCTTCCTAGAAGAGCAGCTGTACCTTTGCGACCTACAGCACCAGAACATGGTAGCACATCCGGGATCCAATGGATGTTAATGCTACACCCATGGAGACTCTGTTAAAACGATTCCAGTCCTTCAGACCACCTACCTTAAAAGGTACAGAAAACGCAATCGAATGTGAAAGCTGGTTGGAGGATATTGAGATGTTATTCGAGTCTCTAGAATATATTGATGAGAAAAGAGTGAAACTCATTGGCCATCAATTGCAAGACATAGCTAAGAATTAGTGGTTGAACATCAAAAGAGCATTTGAGCAGCGGGGCACGGAGATTACATGGAAAGTGTTCAAGACAGAGTTCTATCAGCGATTATTTCCTGTATCCTACCGTAAAGATAAAGGCGCTGAATTTGCAAACCTGAGGCAAGGGCAATTGAACATTGAAGAGTACGTCGCTAAATTTTCTTCCTTGCTTCGCTTTGCACCTCATGTGTCAAGTAGTGATGAGGCCGTAGCAGATCAGTTTATAAACGGCTTAAATCCCTATATCTTTACCTTGGTAAATACTGGGAGACCCAACAATTTTGCCGATGCATTGAACCGTGCCAAAGGAGCAGAAGCAAGATTGCTTAGACAACGGAGTGTTCCGTATGTTGCCCCGAGTCCGAGACCACCACAACCTCCAGTGCAACCTCCTCCTAGATTCGATAGCGGCGGTAGTAGCAGCGGGCGGAAAGATCAGTTGAAAGTGAAAGGAAAGCCGTTTAAAAGACCCGGGAGCAGTTCGTCGAGCTCCAGTGGATCGAAACAGAGTGGTTTTGATCAGAGTGCAAGGTATGCAGGAGTTTACTGCAATTCTAGACATGCGACTGAACAGTGCCAGGGAGTGACAGGGAGATGCAACATATGTAGGCAACAAGGACATTTCGCCAAAGTCTGTCCTCAGAGGAGTGGTGTACCGAGATTTCAGGGTGCAGGGTCATCTGCATCAGTGACTCAGCCTGAGAGGCAAGCTTCATCGGTTCACTCCTTTCAGCCGCCACCTACACAGACCCAGCCTCGAGCCAGAGGTGGTCAGACCGGGAGTCAGCAGACCCGACAACAGGCTCAGGTGTTTGCATTGACAGAAGAGCAAGCACAAGATGTTAGAGTAGGTGCACGTCGAGCCAAGTGTTGGCCGAGTGTTCACGATGAAACTCTATGTATAAACGATCTTTATTTTAATAATATTTGAATTTATTAATTTGGCGCATCTTTATCTTTATACCCATGCTAGTTGCATAGATAAAGTCCTTGAATATACAAATAGTAGAAAGAATATGAGATGCTCATATGATGAGTATCATGAAACTCATATTTGGAATACTGTATATTCTAAACCGTTCCTAGTCGATTCAGCCGCCACTAAGAAGGATAAAGGCCGCTCGAGTTAGAGACTAGTATCTGCGATGTGAGTACCATGTTTCATTGGTAGGGGACATTGTGATGTCCGAGAATGCAGATAGGTGCTCCTGGTAGAGTGCACTGAACAACCCTCTATAAAGGACTTTCCAAGTGGTTCTCACTTATCGAGTGGAAAAGTCCTAGTTTATGGTTGTACACCATTAGTCCTTATGACCCGGGACAACATTGAGACTCTATGTGCTAGCGTTTCACTTTGACTTGTTTACCGACTCTTATGGGGTCATCAGGTGGCAAGGTTGGGTGTTACGGCGAAACATATAGGAGTCGATGCATTGTAGTCGGGGATTCACCGCTTACCTACGGGTATGGATATCCTATGTGTTTCTCATGTATGTGTGGGTTGAAATCTCTGATCAGAGTATGGTGGTAATTATGAAAGGGGTTTCATAGATTACACCATCGATGCAACCACGACATGACACATAGTATCGATTCATTGACAACTCTCGATAAACCAATAGTTGTCGAATCGGTCGTGATATATGAGTTGAAGGGACCGTACTGTACGCTAACCATAATTGAATGGTTCTTGCAGGCACTATCATGTGATACCTAGGGAATCACGTTAGCGATGCTGCTAGGCGTTTAACGTGATTGGTTGGGTACTATCAGACTTGACTTCTGACGTTCTTACTATCAAGGAGTTGATAAGTAAGAATGGAGCAATTAGGGTATGCTCGAATAAGGACATGTTTAGTCCGAATCACATAGAGATGTGAACCCACGGCTAGTTGTATCAATGAACCATTGAGGGCCACACAAGTACTTGCTTAGTAAATCCCGAAGAGAAGTAAAATAGTTCAATGTGTTGAACGGCTTATAAATGTGTTTATAAGCGTAAAGAAAATTAGAAGTATGACTTCTATGAGAGAAATATAAATTTTAATTTATGGAAGTGTTCCTAAGATTAAAATTTGGCCAAGTGAATAATGTAGTTGAAAATTGTGATTTTCATAAACATTATTGTGGACTAAATTAAATTAATTCAAGTGTTGAATTAATTAAACACTAGTGGACCTAGTAGAGTCTAAATAATTAAATTAATTCAAGTGTTGAATTAATTTAATAATATTGAGTCTTGTAGAGCTCAATTTAAATAATTATTTAACTAGTGGGACTTGAGTAAAATCAAGTAATATTTAATTAATCTCAAATGTGTTTGAGATAATAAAATTTAGTCTATGGTTTTTAATGTGTTAAAAACCATATAATATATGTGAGACATGCTAGGGTTTGCATGCTTGGGAGGTGAAAGGTTGTTGATTACTTTTTATTAAAAAATTCCAAAAGCATGCAACTTTTGAGAGGCAACTTTACACAACAACCTAAGCTAGTCTCCCACACTTCATACCATCTCTCGTTGGCCGAAAATTGTTGGAGAATTCTCTCAAAAATTTTCTTGTTTTGTTCTTCATTTTTCTTGGAGAATAAATCCCTTCTCTTTGATAAATCCTCAAACTTTTCTAGTGCAATTTTTGAGGGGATTTACCTTGCTAGTGGTGGGCCTAATTCTTGGAGAAAAGAAGGTGAGCTTGTAGATTTGTCTACCAAGAAGAGCTAAAGTATTCATACTTTAGTTGGAGCCATTTCATCAACTCTAAGGAGTTGATAGGTAAATCCTTTTAATCATCCTATGCATGGTTTTAGTTTTTTTGTAAATGTTACACAAAATAGTTGAGGGGGCCGAAATTTTGCTCTTAAAATTTATATTTTTCGCTTCCGTTGCGTTTCCGGCCTCCGTAACCGGTCCGCTTTCAAGTGGTATCCGAGCTATGGTTACGATTTTTGTGTAATATTTGCATAATATTATGTTGAGATCGATTTCTAACTGTTTGAGATTTTTGGTGCAATATATACATCAAGGCCGAAATTTTGATTCAAAACAAAAAAAAAAATGTTTTTCCGGGGCTGCCCGAAAATTTCGGGCAGCCGAGGGGCAGCCCTTTATGTACAGTTTTTAAATAATAAAAAAAAAAAATTTTTTTGTTGCCGGAATCCGGCGACGGCGATGACGGCTAGGGTTTCCAAAAGTGTTTTGGACAATCTTAGTGTCATGGGCCTTAAATGTTGGGCCATTGGATGGCCAACATAATTTGTGAAATTTAAATGGGCCAAAATATTTTTGGTGAAAAATTGGTTTTTGGGCCCTTAAGTTTAAATTTACAATTGTTGCACATATTTTCTCATAAAATAAATAATTGAAGTAGGACTTTAATTATTTATAGTAAATTGTGATTTACAAGAAATTCGATTATAAATAAATTAATTTGAAAGTAGACAAAGGTGTTTGTATACTTTGTTAATTTAATTTATAATTGTGGCGGTTAGTGATTGGATCAAGATATATAATATTGGATCAATTAATTATAGTGATAATTAATTGATGGTGTATGATATGTGATATTATGCATGAAGGATGATCAAAAGCCTAAGCCCAATTTGCTAGGTGTATGCTAGGATATTTGTGTTGAATGATTGTAATAATTATCAATTTATAAAGTGGGCTTGGTTTATGGCCCGTTCCCACCCCCCATGAGATGTATCCCTATGTGCCATGGATATTTAATTGTAAATATTAGAATAGGGGAAGATCAAGATTGGAAGATGGTGGCCTTGGTGATTATGAAGATCGAAGACATGTAATATAGGATGCTAATGTAATAGTATAGTTGCATTGCATCCCGTGCATTTACCCTAGGATTGGACCTAGGCCTGTGTTTGGCTCACACGGGCCATTAGTGTTGGGGCAATTGATCATCCTTGTACTGTTTTCTATTTATAATATATGCATGATATGTTATAAATAATGAGTATGTGCGTTATTATTATTATAATAACAAAGTTGCATGAATCCGGCAAAGATACGATCAAACATGGCGAGCTTTTAAAATAAATTTAATGATGAGACCTTTCAAAATTAAAAACCCTCATTTTGAATAAGATTCAAAATTAATATCAAGTCCGAAAAGGAGAATTATAAATTTGTTTATAATTTCCTTGTCTTCCATCGACAATGGATGCATGATGAACGCTACCCGTACTCGGGGCTCGGCTCATATTATTGGGGGAGCCTTGAGTGCCGGAAAGCTGTGACATCCATTGACATTGTGATGTGAACTACGTGGAACTCCCATGATTTCGGCTCATATTATTGAGGGAACTCATGGCGACCGTCCACTAAGGTTCAATATCGATGGGTTAGGCTTGACACGTAAAGATGAACGACGTCTATAATGAGTCCTAATCAAACGTGAGACAAAAGTTTACATTAAGGGTTGCATTGTGATGCAATTGGGAAACTACCTTTTAGGAATTGTGATTGGCTGTATAATCGGGATCATAATTCGCTAATTGGACCTTACGTACCTACTGAGGAAAGGAGTTTCCCGTTTTTCACTAGAGGGTAGTGAAAATGTCAAAACAGTGGGAGCGATTATTTATAAAGTAAAAGTCCAAACTTTATATCTTATTAAATATTTTAAAATAGTCATTAACATTTATCTGTTTTACTTTTCAGTACAATCTTTGACATGTCATCAATTCGCAACCCGTTTTCCGTCATTCTCGAAAAACACATTCTAACCGGACCAAACTATATCACTTGGCTAAGAAATTTAAAGATTGTCCTAAACTCGGAGAAAATCGCGTATACACTGACTGAGGCGCTGTAGTGACCCGTTCCAGAATCACCTACTAATCAAAAACTAAGCATGCAATTAACCTAATTAACAATAATCAGAGATAACAGCGGAAAAGTCAACAAAAATAATGGTTATACAACCCAATCGAAGTCTAGAATAACTCAAAATAAAAATACCCAATACAACCATATCGAATCAAAACAATACCGATAAACTAAACCAACCAGCTACTCAACGTCCTCCTCCTGCTCCTCCTGAGCTGTCCAACCTGAGGCCTGCCCCGTGGGAATGGGGTGTCCAAGAATAAACAAAACCGAGGACGTGAGCGATAAGAACGCCCAGTACAAAAGTATGAGTATACAGACCTATATGAAATGCACATGCTATGATCATGATACCGGGGTAGTCAAGAAACAGGAGTCACAAAAGGATCTCAAAATGCTCAGTCTAGAGGCGCCAAGTGGATAGTGCCGCGCGGTCCAACCTCTGGGTCACTGCATCCACTACAAGACAGACGTGGACCTAAAATGTCCCGGACCACCGAAGCCCTCCCGACCCGTCGGCCACTGTGTACTCTCGGTGTCCATGCGTCCACAAGACAGGGCTGAGCGGCCCCAAGATATAGCTTATCTCGAAAGAGATACAGCTCAACAGTAAAGGCTATCTCGAAGGAGATACGGCTCAACGTGAAATGCAACGTGCAGTAATAAACGTGACATAATAGCATGCATCAAATGACATATATCAATGCACCAAATAACCATGCAACACATATATGAATGTATACTCAACCAGGATATCTCGGATAGTACTTTCGTACCTCTATCACAGCAATCCTAATTCACTGGAACAACCAGACAACAGGTCTAATCCAAGCCTATTCATCAAGTGAAAACCATCACTAAACTTATCTACCAGACTTAACTAGATAATCCTGAGATAAATACTGATAAAATTCCAAACCTTCGTCCGTCGCTAGCCCGCTGATGCCGCTAGCTCCCAAATAGAGCACAGCTCTGCTACAAGACCAGCAGCTCCCCGCTAGTGCCCAAATCTCGGAACAAGACTAGAACCTGTCAGAAACGACTGAAATGCTATGGAATTCTCTGAATTGGCGAGTCAAAATGAGGAAATCCGACCACTAGTTATAGGCCATGTTCGGATCGTCCGAACCCTCTTCGGAACGTCCGAACTCTTACGTGTCCATCGGCTCTTGACAGCTCATGATCGGATCCTCCGATCATACACTTCGGACCGTCCGAACATGCACGTGTCCAGCTGCTCGTGACACCTCATGATCGGATCCACCGAACCCACCTCGGACCTTCCGAACTCTTCGGTGCTTCCGAACCATCTTCGGTCCGTCCGATCATGACTCGGTCAAAATTACACATTAAACCTTCTTAATCACCATTACTCCGTTAATTACCCAATTTGGAATTCGGGCTACTACATTCTCCCCCCCTTAAAAAGATTTCGTCCTCGAAATCAGGCAAGAGAATAAAACACCATTGTAATACACTGCAAATATTCTTCATTACAACTGTATAACAATTACATCCCAGGCTGATCCTGGTTCAGCGCAAAAACCTGACCTTGGGCACGAGGTCGAAGATTCGAACTACCCACTGCCTGACCCTGTCTCCTCTGCTGAACAGTCGTCTGGGATCCAGAACCAGATCCTGCTCCACCTCGCAGCTGAGGACAATTCTTCTTGAGATGACCCATCTCTCCGCACTGAAAACAAGCTCCTGCTACTAATCGGCATTGCTCCGATGGATGGTTCTTCCCACAATGCACACAAGCATCCTTCTTCTCACCAAAGCGAACATCACCGCTAGACCTTGATCCAGATCCAGAAGAAGAAGAACCTGACTTCTTGAAAGACTGAGGTCGAGGGCTCAAAGTATGCGAAGGTCTAGAAGAAAAAATAGCCCTACCACGCTGGAGACTGATCTCTGCCTGGCGACACCGGTTCACTAACCCATCATAAGAAGTAGGATTATCACAGACAGTGACTCGATCAAAGATCTCCTGATTAAGGCCCTGGAGGAAATGATCATACTTGGCCTCAGAACTGCCACTGATATGAGGAGCGAAGGGTAACAACTCAAAGAATTTCTGCTGATACTCATCAACAGACATACTCCCCTGCTTAAGGTTCAGGAGCTCAATCGTCTTGGCCTGGCGAAGGGCTGGAGGAAAGTACAGCTGCATGAACGCTGCACGGAAATCGACCCAAGTCGCTCTACCCTGCGACTGAACTATCGGCGCAGAAGTTGATCGCCACCACCTGCGAGCACGGCCCTCGAGAAGAAAACTAAGGGTCTCCATCTTCTGCTCATCGGTGCACTGGAATGCACGGAAACAACTCTCCATGCGCTCTAACCAATCTTCCGCATCATCGGGAGTCTCACCGCCAACTAAAGGCTTAGGCCCCATCTGCATGAAACGATGCATATCGAAACGCCTAGGACCATCCCGACGATGACGATGCTCACGATGACGTCTATGATCGTCCTGATCACCCCATCGACCTACACTCCCCTGACTACTCCCGTCACCAAAGTGGTCAGCCATCGCTACAACATAGAATGGGGAAACTAGTAAATTGGTCAACGGAAATCCCAAAACAGAAATCTATATCCCAAAATCGTACGCATGCTCTGATACCATAAATGTAGTGACCCGTTCCAGAATCACCTACTAATCAAAAACTAAGCATGCAATTAACCTAATTAACAATAATCAGAGATAACAGCGGAAAAGTCAACAAAAATAATGGTTATACAACCCAATCGAAGTCTAGAATAACTCAAAATAAAAATACCCAATACAACCATATCGAATCAAAACAATACCGATAAACTAAACCAACCAGCTACTCAACGTCCTCCTCCTGCTCCTCCTGAGCTGTCCAACCTGAGGCCTGCCCCGTGGGAATGGGGTGTCCAAGAATAAACAAAACCGAGGACGTGAGCGATAAGAACGCCCAGTACAAAAGTATGAGTATACAGACCTATATGAAATGCACATGCTATGATCATGATACCGGGGTAGTCAAGAAACAGGAGTCACAAAAGGATCTCAAAATGCTCAGTCTAGAGGCGCCAAGTGGATAGTGCCGCGCGGTCCAACCTCTGGGTCACTGCATCCACTACAAGACAGACGTGGACCTAAAATGTCCCGGACCACCGAAGCCCTCCCGACCCGTCGGCCACTGTGTACTCTCGGTGTCCATGCGTCCACAAGACAGGGCTGAGCGGCCCCAAGATATAGCTTATCTCGAAAGAGATACAGCTCAACAGTAAAGGCTATCTCGAAGGAGATACGGCTCAACGTGAAATGCAACGTGCAGTAATAAACGTGACATAATAGCATGCATCAAATGACATATATCAATGCACCACATAATCATGCAACACATATATGAATGTATACTCAACCAGGATATCTCGGATAGTACTTTCGTACCTCTATCACAGCAATCCTAATTCACTGGAACAACCAGACAACAGGTCTAATCCAAGCCTATTCATCAAGTGAAAACCATCACTAAACTTATCTACCAGACTTAACTAGATAATCCTGAGATAAATACTGATAAAATTCCAAACCTTCGTCCGTCGCTAGCCCGCTGATGCCGCTAGCTCCCAACTAGAGCACAGCTCTGCTACAAGACCAGCAGCTCCCCGCTAGTGCCCAAATCTCGGAACAAGACTAGAACCTGTCAGAAACGACTGAAATGCTATGGAATTCTCTGAATTGGCGAGTCAAAATGAGGAAATCCGACCACTAGTTATAGGCCATGTTCGGATCGTCCGAACCCTCTTCGGAACGTCCGAACTCTTACGTGTCCATCGGCTCTTGACAGCTCATGATCGGATCCTCCGATCATACACTTCGGACCGTCCGAACATGCACGTGTCCAGCTGCTCGTGACACCTCATGATCGGATCCACCGAACCCACCTCGGACCTTCCGAACTCTTCGGTGCTTCCGAACCATCTTCGGTCCGTCCGATCATGACTCGGTCAAAATTACACATTAAACCTTCTTAATCACCATTACTCCGTTAATTACCCAATTTGGAATTCGGGCTACTACAGGCGCCCCCTGCTGAGGCTCCTATAGGCTGCACTCCTGAGGAATTGCAGACCTACAAGGAATGGTGTGACCATGACTTGAAGGCGAAGTGTTATATGCAGGCTTCGATGAACGATGAGCTGCAAAGGCGATTCGAGGATGCTAAGAATGCTGCTGACATTCATATGCACCTCAAGGAGCTCTTCGGTGAGCAGACTCGGCCTTTGAGGCATGCCACAGTAAAGGAGCTCATCACTTTACGCATGCGAGATGGGACTTCGGTCCATGAGCATGGCCTAAAGTTGATTGGGCTTGTGGATAAGCTCGTAGGCATGGATTTGATCTTGCCATCGGAGTTGACCACGGATGTATTGTTGCTGTCGCTGCCTAGCTCTTTCGATCCTTTTGTCGTGAACTTCAATATGAACAAGCTCGAGCCCAGCCTTGAAGAGTTGGTGAACATGCTTGTGACTTTTGAGTCCACCATCAAAAAGGAGAAGCAGGTTCTTTATGTGGGCTCTTCATCTGGCACGAAGACCGGTCCACCTGGGAAGGGAAAGAAGCGTTCTTTCCAGCGTAGCAAGAAGAGCGTGCCCTTGAAGAGGCAGAGTCCGAGTCCCGTTGTGGCAGCCGCGCCAGTGAAGGCTGAAAAGACTGTTGACATCTGTCACCACTGCAAGAAGCCTGGACATTGGAGGCGTAACTGCAGGGAATATCTTGCGCAGAAGGGTTCTGGCAAAGGTATGTTCTTTATTGAAGTAAATATCTCGATTAACTCTACTTCTTGGGTATTGGATACCGGCTGTGGCTCACATCTCTGTAATGACTTGCAGGCGATGGGAAGAAGTAGGAGGCTCCGAGAGGGTGAGACCTTCTTGAGGATGGGCAATGGAGCAAGAGTTGCTGCCAAAGCCGTAGGAGATGTTTGTTTAATTTTGAACAATGATTTTAAGTTTGTATTAAGAGATGTTTTGTTCGTACCAGACTTGATTAAAAACATTATTTCCATTCCTATGCTTGATATTGATGGATATTCTTGTTTATTTGGCAAAGGTGTTTGCAATATTTACAAGAATGAATGTTTAGTTGGTACCGGTGAACTTGAAAACAATCTCTACACCTTAAAATTAAAAGATATTCCACTTAACAATGTCCAAACGATAACAACAAAAAATAAGCGCAAACAAGATACTCTTAATTCGGCCCAATTATGGCATGCTCGATTAGGACATATTTCCTCAAGAAGGATGAACAAGCTAGTGGGAGTTGGCATGTTTGATATGTCCGATATTAATGCTCTCACGACTTGTGAATCCTGTCTGAAAGGAAAGATGACCAAAATTCCCTTTAAGGGCCATGCGGAGCGAGCCAAAGGGTTATTGGATTTGATCCATACCGATGTGTGCGGTCCGCTTAGCATCACCACTAAGCATGGACATTCCTACTTCATCACCTTTACCGATGACTTTTCGAGGTATGGGTATGTGTATTTGATGAAATACAAGTCTAAAGCCTTTGAAAGGTTCAAAGAATTCAGAAGTGAAGTAGAGAAACAATTGGGACGAAGCATCAAGACACTTCGATCGGATCGAGGTGGTGAGTACTTGAGTGCCGAGTTCCAAGAGTATCTTAGAGAGAATGGGATTCTCTCGCAGTGGACTCCGCCCGCTACACCGAAGTTGAATGGTGTTTCGGAGCGTCGTAACCGGACTTTGATGGACATTGTTCGGTCTATGATGGGGTTCACGGAGTTGCCGCCATCCTTTTGGGGATATGCGCTTGAAACAGCGGCACTGTTGTTGAACCATGTCCATACAAAAGCAGTTGATAAGACACCATATGAGATATGGATGGGTAAGCCACCTAAATATTCTTATTTTAGAATATGGGGGTGCCCTGCTTATGTGAAGCAGGTAGTGGGAGATAAATTGGACTGTCGATCCATTTTATGTTACTTTGTGGGATATCCAAGGAATTCAGCTGGATATTATTTCTATCATCCTCAAGAAACAAAGGTGTTTGTTTCTAGGAACGCAACCTTTTTGGAAAGGGAATTTCTATTGGATAGAAAAGGCGAGATGATAGAACTCGAAGAGGTTCGAGAGACACCCACAGTTGTAGAACCCACACCCGAGAAGCCAAGTGAGGAGATACAAGCTCCTAGAAGAACCGAGAGAGTCTCGAGACCACCTGTAAGGTATGGTCTGCTTCTTGAAGAGGGCCATGATGAGCCTAACCTTGGATGTGATCCAAGGACCTTCAAGGAAGCGTTATCTGATGCCAATTCATCCAAATGGCTTGAAGCAATGGAATCTGAGATGAATTCCATGCATTCGAACCAAGTGTGGAATCTCGTAGATCCACCTGAGGGAATTGTTCCCGTAGGGTGTAAATGGATTTAAAAGAGGAAACTTGGGGCGGATGGGAAGGTATTGACCTTCAAGGCGCGACTGGTAGCAAAAGGATATACTCAAAGGCAAGGTGTTGACTATGAGGAAACCTTTTCTCCAGTTGCAATGTTCAAGTTCATTAGGATATTGCTAGCCATAGCTGCATGGTATGAATATGAGATATGGCAGATGGATGTGAAGACAGCCTTCCTTAATGGGGATATTAAGGAAGAGATTTACATGTCTCAACCTGAGGGGTTTACATCCATCGGAAGTGAGCATATGGTATGCAAACTTCAAAGATCTATTTATGGTCTTAAGCAGGCATCGAGGAGTTGGAACCTCAGATTCGATAGTACAATCAAAGAGTTTGGTTTTACTAAGAATCCTGAGGAACCCTGTGTATATAAGAAGGTCAGTGGGTGTGCTGTGACATTCCTTGTTCTTTATGTTGATGACATTCTACTCATTGGGAATGATGTAGGAATGTTGCAATTAACAAAGATATGGTTAGCAAGTAAGTTCTCAATGCAGGACTTGGGTGAAGCATCTTTTGTATTGGGAATACAGATCTATAGAGATAGATCAAAAAGATTGCTTGGTCTCACCCAGTCCACATACATTGATACCATCGTGAAGCGGTTCTCGATGGATGAGTCCAAGAGAGGACATCTACCAATGTGTCATGGCGTGTCCCTATCCAAGTCTATGTCTCCCAAGACTGATGAAGAGATAGCGGCGATGACACGAATTCCGTATGCTTCGGCTATTGGTAGTATCATGTATGGGATGATATCTACACGTCCTGACGTGGCTTTCGCACTAAGTGTAGTGAGTAGATATCAATCCAACCCTGGTCTTCCACACTGGAAAGCTGTGAAAGACATCCTCAAGTAATTGAGAAGGACCAATAAGTTGTTCTTGGTCTATGGGGGTGGAGAACTAAAATTGGAAGGCTATACCGACTCTAGCTTCCAAAGCGATGTTGATGACTCGAAGTCAACCTCCGGATTCATATTCATGCTCAATGGTGGTGCTGTCTCTTGGAAGAGTTCCAAGCAAGACAGTACTGCGGATTCCACCACTGAGGCAGAATACATTGCTGCATCGGTTGCAGCTAAGGAGGCTGTTTGGATTAGGAATTTCGTCCAAGAGTTGGGCGTCATTCCAAATGGAGTTGCTCCTATCCCGGTGATGTGTGACAACACGGGAGCCATAGCTCAGGCGAAGGAGCCAAGGTCTCATCAGAAGTCCAAACACGTATTGAGAAAGTACCACATCCTCAGAGAGATCGTGGAAAGAGGAGACGTCACGATTGACAAAGTCGGCTCCGCAGATAATGTTGCTGATCCACTAACTAAGCCTTTACCAGGACCATCATTCGAGAAGCATCGCGAATCAATGGGTCTGAAGCATATGGGTAGTTGGCTCTAGTGCAAGTGGGAGATTGTTAGAGTAGGTGCACGTCGAGCCAAGTGTTGGCCGAGTGTTCACGATGAAACTCTATGTATAAACGATCTTTATTTTAATAATATTTGAATTTATTAATTTGGCGCATCTTTATCTTTATACCCATGCTAGTTGCATAGATAAAGTCCTTGAATATACAAATAGTAGAAAGAATATGAGATGCTCATATGATGAGTATCATGAAACTCATATTTGGAATACTGTATATTCTAAACCGTTCCTAGTCGATTCAGCCGCCACTAAGAAGGATAAAGGCCGCTCGAGTTAGAGACTAGTATCTGCGATGTGAGTACCATGTTTCATTGGTAGGGGACATTGTGATGTCCGAGCATGCAGATAGGTGCTCCTGGTAGAGTGCACTGAACAACCCTCTATAAAGGACTTTCCAAGTGGTTCTCACTTATCGAGTGGAAAAGTCCTAGTTTATGGTTGTACACCATTAGTCCTTATGACCCGGGACAACATTGAGACTCTATGTGCTAGCGTTTCACTTTGACTTGTTTACCGACTCTTATGGGGTCATCAAGTGGCAAGGTTGGGTGTTACGGCGAAACATATAGGAGTCGATGCATTGTAGTCGGGGATTCACCGCTTACCTACGGGTATGGATATCCTATGTGTTTCTCATGTATGTGTGGGTTGAAATCTCTGATCAAAGTATGGTGGTAATTATGAAAGGGGTTTCATAGATTACACCATCGATGCAACCACGACATGACACATAGTATCGATTCATTGACAACTCTCGATAAACCAATAGTTGTCGACTCGGTCGGGATATATGAGTTGAAGGGACCGTACTGTACGCTAACCATAATTGAATGGTTCTTGCAGGCACTATCATGTGATACCTAGGGAATCACGTTAGCGATGCTGCTAGGCGTTTAACGTGATTGGTTGGGTACTATCAGACTTGAGTTCTGACGTTCTTACTATCAAGGAGTTGATAAGTAAGAATGGAGCAATTAGGGTATGCTCGAATAAGGACATGTTTAGTCCGAATCACATAGAGATGTGAACCCACGGCTAGTTGTATCAATGAACCATTGAGGGCCACACAAGTACTTGCTTAGTAAATCCCGAAGAGAAGTAAAATAGTTCAATGTGTTGAACGGCTTATAAATGTGTTTATAAGCGTAAAGAAAATTAGAAGTATGACTTCTATGAGAGAAATATAAATTTTAATTTATGGAAGTGTTCCTAAGATTAAAATTTGGCCAAGTGAATAATGTAGTTGAAAATTGTGATTTTCATAAACATTATTGTGGACTAAATTAAATTAATTCAAGTGTTGAATTAATTAAACACTAGTGGACCTAGTAGAGTCTAAATAATTAAATTAATTCAAGTGTTGAATTAATTAAATAATATTGAGTCTTGTAGAGCTCAATTTAAATAATTATTTAACTAGTGGGACTTGAGTAAAATCAAGTAATATTTAATTAATCTCAAATGTGTTTGAGATAATAAAATTTAGTCTATGGTTTTTAATGTGTTAAAAACCATATAATATATGTGAGACATGCTAGGGTTTGCATGCTTGGGAGGTGAAAGGTTGTTGATTACTTTTTATTAAAAAATTCCAAAAGCATGCAACTTTTGAGAGACAACTTTACACAACAACCTAGGCTAGTCTCCCACACTTCATACCATCTCTCCTTGGCCGAAAATTGTTGGAGAATTCTCTCAAAAATTTTCTTGTTTTGTTCATCATTTTTCTTGGAGAATAAATCCCTTCTCTTTGATAAATCCTCAAACTTTTCTAGTGCAATTTTTGAGGCGATTTATCTTGCTAGTGGTGGGCCTAATTCTTGGAGAAAAGAAGGTGAGCTTGTAGATTTGTCTACCAAGAAGAGCTAAAGTATTCATACTTTAGTTGGAGCCATTTCATCAACTCTAAGGAGTTGATAGGTAAATCTTTTTAATCATCCTATGCATGGTTTTAGTTTTTTTGTAAATGTTACACAAAATAGTTGAGGGGGCCGAAATTTTGCTCTTAAAATTTATATTTTTCGCTTCCGTTGCGTTTCCGGCCTCCGTAACCGGTCCGCTTTCACAAGATGCACCAGACGATGTCATCGCAGATAACTGTTCTCTTTGCGGTTATCCTGCTTATATATTGAGAGATACGGGTGCATCGCATACATTCATCTCAGAACAATTCGCGTTATTGTATTCCTTGCCTGTTGAGTCTTTGTTGGATGTAGTGTCTATTACTTCTCCGTTGGGAAGTGGTTTGATATCAGTAACTACGCTTAGACATTGCATTTTACAGTTTGAGGTTCATGAAATTGATCTAGATTTCATAGTACTTGGGCTAGCCACCGTGGATTGTTTCCACAAGATTGTCAGATTCAGACCAGAAATGGCAGAAGAGTGGAAATTCTATGGTAAGGGTTCCAAATCTCGGATTCCCTTGATTTCGGCTTTGAATATGAATAAGTTGTTGCAGAAAGGAGCTGATGGGTTCCTTGTATATGTTGTAGATGTACAGAAATCGAGCCCGGCATTGGCAGACTTGCCAATAGTACGAGAATTTGCAGATGTGTTCCCAGATGAAATCCCCGGGTTACCTCCAGCTCGAGAGGTAGATTTTAGCATAGATCTTATGCCAGGTACTGTTCCTATATCTCGAGCTCTGTATAGGATGGCGCCTGTTGAACTGAAAGAACTGAAGGCACAATTGGAAGATCTTCTAGCCAAGGGATATATCCGACCTAGTGTATCTCCTTGGGGCGCACCAGTGCTCTTTGTGCGAAAGAAAGATGGATCGATGTGATTGTGTATAGACTATCAGCAATTGAACAAAGCGACGGTGAAGAATAAATATCCATTGCCGCGCATCGACGATTTATTTGATAAATTACAGGGATCGTCGATTTCTTATAAGATCGATTTGCGATCCGGATATCATCAACTCAGAGTTCGAGATGTAGACATACCAAAAACAGCATTTTGAACCAGGTATGGACATGACGAATTTATTGTCATGCATTTTGGTTTAACAAATGCTCCAGCAGTGTTTATGAGTTTGATGAACCGCATTTTTCATAAGTACTTGGATGAGTTTGTGATTGTGTTTATTGATGATATTTTGGTATACTCAAAGAATCTGAATGAGCATGCCAATCATTTGAGAATTGTGTTGCAGACATTGAGAAATGAAAGATTATATGCTAAACTGTCCAAGTGCGAGTTTTGGTTGAGACAGGTTGTCTTCTTGGGTCATATCATATCTGGAGATGGTATTTCTGTGGATCCAAGTAAAGTTGAAGCTGTAATCAGTTGGCCGAGACCGACTTCTGTGCCAGATATACGCAGTTTCATGGGTCTGGCAGGATACTATAGAAGATTCATCAAAGATTTTTCCAGTATTGCGAAGCCGATTACCAGTTGACACAAAAGAATGCGCCATTTGTATGGTCCGAGGATTGTGAGTCTAGCTTTGTGAAATTGAAGAAGAAGCTGACCAGTGCTCCAGTACTGACGATACCTTCAGGTACGTGTGATTTCGTTGTATATTGTGATGCCTCTCACCGAGGGTTGAGATGTGTTCTTATGCAGCGAGGTCATGTGGTCGCATACGCCTCGAGACAACTGAAGCCACATGAATTCCGATACCCCATTCATGATCTTGAATTGGCGGCTATCGTATTTGCATTAAAGATCTGGCGTCATTATCTCTACGGAGAGAAATTTGAGATTTACTCCGATCACAAAAGCCTGAAGTACCTATTTTCTCAATCAGAACTGAATATGCGGCAGCGTAGATGGCTTGACCTACTGAAAGATTTTGACTGCGAGATCAAATACTATCCAGGGAAGTCAAATGCAGCAGCGGACGCCTTGAGTCGAAAGGTTTGTTCCCTATCCTTATCGACGATAGGTGTTACAAAGTTAGTTGAGAACTGCTGTCTGTCTGGATTAGAATTTGATACGGATAGTAGGCCACTACGTCTTGCTACTATTCGTGTTGAACCTTATTTGATTTGGAGGATTAAAGAAGCACAAAGAATGGATCAGAATGTGCAGAGATCGATTCAGATGGTCAGATCAGGACATTTGTCGGAATACCAGGTACGTGAGCATGTACTGTATGTAAATAACCGTCTTGTCGTGCCAGATGTTTCAGACTTGAAACATCAGATTCTATCAGAAGCACATTGTAGTCGGTTTAGCATTCATCCTGGTGGACGAAAGATGTACAATGACTTGAAGACACAGTTCTGGTGGAAGCAGACGAAGTCAGATATTGCAAAATTTGTGTCTAAATGCTTGAACTGCCAACAGGTAAAACTCGAAAGGAAGAAACCCGGAGGTTTACTTCAGAGTTTAGACATTCCAGAATGGAAATGGGATCAGATTTCCATGGATTTCGTGACGAAGTTACCTCGATCATCTAGAGGCTGTGATGCGATTTGGGTCATTATTGACAGACTGACCAAATCAGCTTGTTTTATTCCGTACAGAATGACGTATCGGCATGATCAGATGGCGGAGATATATGTCCGAGAGGTAGTCAGATTACATGGTGTGCCGAAGTCTATCGTATCAGATCGTGATCCACGATTCACTTCACACTTCTGGCACAGTTTACAGCAGGCTTTAGGTACGACATTACACCTGAGTACTGCTTATCATCCTCAGACAGACGGACAGTCAGAGCGGACTATCCAGACTTTAGAGGATATGTTGAGAGCCGTAGTGCTAAATTTTGGCACTAGTTGGCAAGATTCTCTACCTCTTTGTGAATTCTCTTACAATAAAAGCTATTAGACGAGCATTGAGATGGAAATGTTTGAAGCTTTATATGGCAAGAAGTGCAGATCTCCGCTGTACTGGGATAATATCTCAGATGTACCAGAACTTGGACCAGATATGATTCGTGACATGACTGAGAAAGTGAAGATTATTCAGAAAAGAATGAAAACGGCACAGGATAGGCAAGCCAAATACGCCAATTTCAGACGTAGACCGTTGGTATTCGAGCAAGGAGACAAAGTATTTTTGAAGATTTCTCCATCCAGAGGCGTTGTCAGATTTGGCAAGCGTGGAAAGCTGTCTCCTAGATACGTCGGTCCTTACGAGATCTTAGAGAAGATTGGTGATCGAGCCTATCGACTTGCTCTTCCTCCTTCGTTATCCGGGATACATGATTTTTTTCATGTGTCGATGTTGCGTAGATATATGCCGGATATTTCCCAAGTCATTCAACCTGACGAAGCGGAACTTGATCAGGCCTTGAGCTATGTTGAGCAACCGATACAAATTCTTGATCGGAAAGAAAAGAAGCTCAGGACAAAGACTATTCCGCTAGTGAAAGTCCAATGGAGTCGTCATGGCATCGAAGAAGCAACTTGGGAAACAGAAGCAGATATGCGACAAAAACATCCCGAATTATTTACATGAGGTAAGTAAATTTTCAGTATTGATTATATTACTTGTCATGTATGTTTGATAATTGCCTACGATTTCGAGGGCGAAATCATTTCTTAGAGGGGGAGAAATGTAAGGTCCGAGATTTATTAGTATTCATTAATATGAGACTCGGAAGATATGAGAATGCATGACGTGTAAGGAGAGGAGAAAAGACATGAGAATTAAAAGATTGCAAGACCGCACCCGCGCCCAAAACAGGAGTGCACCCGCGGTCATGCAATTATGGATTTTTGCAAGAAAAGCCGAAGCAACACGGCAACCGCGGTGCAACCTAGACCGCACCCGCAGTGCATGGACAGTAAGTTGGCAAATTTTATTCGTAGCATCACCGCACCTGCGGTGTAGAACGACCGCACCCGCGGTGACAAGACCGCACCCGCGGTGCTGAGGAGACCGCACCCGCGGTCGTCAATGTTGGAAAATAAAAACCATGCCGAAGCATGAGCGCACCCGCGGTTTGGACATGAGCGCACCCGCGGTGCTGCATGCGAGAAATCCACCATCTTTTCTTGTAGTGACACATGGCATATATATATATATATTTGGTGCATGACTCAGCCATTTTCTCATTCCAGCAGCTGAGAACCGAGCTTCCTCCAAGAATTCCTCAAATTTCTTCAAGAGTTTGGGGTAAGATTTCTTAAGAATTAGCCATCCGATTTTTTTTCCGAATAGAGAATATTTTTCCTTGCTTCAAGGGCTACAAGGGGATGTAAGTTTCACTCAGTTTCTACATGATTTGAGATATTGATATTGAGGAAACTGTATTATGCTTGTTGATATATGTTCTTGACATATTGAGCATTGTAGAATTTCAATCGGATTGAGTTTCGGATGTCGTATGAATAGGTTTCGATTTTCCAGCATGTATTATATGGGAATTATATAGATTTCAGGATATATATGTATGTTCCGATAAGAGTATGAATTGATAGCACTTGATAAGGTTGTTGTTGAGATATCGATATCAAGAAACTACGTCGTTATGTCGTCGATGGTTACTGAGATTGAATGTGTATTGTATATGAGTTGCTTTGAGTTGTATATTGATTGTAATAGACGAGCCCGGTGTACGGTAAGGTTTAAGTTTTCGTATGTTATGGATTTATTGATTAAGTTCGAGTTTAGTAGTGATGTTAAAAGTTGTGTTTATGGATTATAGTATGACTGGTTATAGTTGCTTGGTGGTTTTGATGTTGTTAGTTGGTGTTGGTTATTTCGTTTCAGAGTTTTGGTTAGATTTTAGTTGCTTGAGATTTTGTTTCTGCCGTGGCAGCACCGCACCCGCACTCAGTGTAAGGACGCACCCGCGGTCGTAATTGTTGGATTTTGGTGTTTTTCCCGTAGTGACACCGCACCTGCGGTGATGTTAGTACCGCACCCGCGGTTTAGACCGCACCCGCAGTAATTGCAGGACCGCACCCGCGGTCACCGATTTCAGAATTATTGGTGGTGTGCCCTGAGCTTACCGCACCGCGGTACAAAGAGTAGCGCACCCGCGGTGATGAACAGTAGAGGTATGGTCGAGATTTAAAGTGCTTTTTGGATGAGTTGACTTCACTTTTTCCCTTTACCTTCTTCTCCATTTCGAATTCTCTCTTGGTAGACAAGGGTTTTCCCTCATTTCTTTTGCTTCCTATCTTTGATTCAAGCTTCTAGTTGGATTTTCGAGTTGAGATCGAGGTTCTTGGTTGCTCTAAGAAGTTAAGGTAAGCATTTGGTTGTATTATTTCTTGGTTTTGGAGAAGAGATGATATGGGTTTGTTGTATGAGATGATTTAATGGGTTATTTGACTTGGGTTCTTGGATATTGAGTTGATGACGGTGTTATTTATGGATTATTGTTGTAGGATTTCAACCAAGGAGTTAGATTCAAGGTGTTCTTGTGGTTTGTAAGTGGAATTTCATCCCTTGTGCTCACATGATGTATATGTATTGTATTTCAAAGGTTTTAATGTGTTATTCCTTTCATTGGCTTCATAATTATGTATTGATTCACTTGTATATCTATTGGAGGCATTGTATGTCTCAATTGTATTGAAAAGGGAATACAAAAGAGTAAGTGATTGCAAAGTGTTGTTTAAATGCCAAAGAGAAAGAGTTTAAATGTTTTATGGATTGATAGATACATAGTCAGAGATTGCATGCAATTAGTTGATCAACGACCATAGGCTTATATGTTAGAGTAGGTGCACGTCGAGCCAAGTGTTGGCCGACTGTTCACGATGAAACTCTTTGTATAAACGATCTTTATTTTAATAATATTTCAATTTATTAATTTGGCGCATCTTTATCTTTATACCCATGCTTGTTGCATAGATAAAGTCCTTGAATATACAAATAGTAGAAAGAATATGAGATGCTCATATGATGAGTATCATGAAACTCATATTTGGAATACTGTATATTCTAAACCGTTCCTAGTCGATTCAGCCGCCACTAAGAAGGATAAAGGCCGCTCGAGTTAGAGACTAGTATCTGCGATGTGAGTACCATGTTTCATTGGTAGGGGACATTGTGATGTCCGAGCATGCAGATAGGTGCTCCTGGTAGAGTGCACTGAACAACCCTCTATAAAGGACTTTCCAAGTGGTTCTCACTTATCGAGTGGAAACGTCCTAGTTTATGGTTGTACACCATTAGTCCTTATGACCCGGGACAACATTGAGACTCTATGTGCTAGCGTTTCACTTTGACTTGTTTACCGACTCTTTTGGGGTCATTAGGTGGCAAGATTGGGTGTTACGGCGAAACATATAGGAGTCGATGCATTGTAGTCGGGGATTCACCGCTTACCTACGGGTATGGATATCCTATGTGTTTTTCATGTATGTGTGGGTTGAAATCTCTGATCAGAGTATGGTGGTAATTATGAAAGGGGTTTCATAGATTACACCATCGATGCAACCACGACATGACACATAGTATCGATTCATTGACAACTCTCGATATACCAATAGTTGTCGAATCGGTCGGGATATATGAGCTGAAGGGACCGTACTGTACGCTAACCATAATTGAATGGTTCTTGCAGGCACTATCATGTGATACCTAGGGAATCACGTAAGCGATGCTGCTAGGCGTTTAACGTGATTGGTTGGGTACTATCAGACTTGAGTTCTGACGTTCTTACTATCAAGGAGTTGATAAGTAAGAATGGAGCAATTGGGGTATGCTCGTATAAGGACATGTTTAGTCCGAATCACATTGAGATGTGAACCCACGGCTAGTTGTATCAATGAACCATTGAGGGCCACACAAGTACTTGCTTAGTAAATCCCGAAGAGAAGTAAAATAGTTCAATGTGTTGAACGGCTTATAAATGTGTTTATAAGCGTAAAGAAAATTAGAAGTATGACTTCTATGAGAGAAATATAAATTTTAATTTATGGAAGTGTTCCTAAGATTAAAATTTGGCCAAGTAAATAATGTAGTTGAAAATTGTGATTTTCATAAACATTGTTGTGGACTAAATTAAATTAATTCAAGTGTTGAATTAATTAAACACTAGTAGACCTAGTAGAGTCTAAATAATTAAATTAATTCAAGTGTTGAATTAATTAAATAATATTGAGTCTTGTAGAGCTCAATTTAAATAATTATTTAACTAGTGGGACTTGAGTAAAATCAAGTAATATTTAATTTATCTCAAATGTGTTTGAGATAATAAAATTTAGTCTATGGTTTTTAATGTGTTAAAAACCATATAATATACAAGTGAGACATGTAGGGATTACATGCTTGGGAGGTGAAGAGCCTTGATTACTTTTTAATAAAATATTCAAAAGGCATGCAACTTTTGAGAGACAACTTTTCACAATACCTAGGCTATTCTCCCACACTCCCAATATCATCACTTGGCCGAAATTTCTTGGAAGATTTTCTCTCCATTTTTCTTTCTCTTTTGTTCTTCATTTTCTTGGAAGAAAATCATTCTCTTTGAAAAATCCTCAAGTTTTTCTAGTGCAAAACTTGAGGGGATTTACCTTGTTGAGTGGTGGGCCTAATTCTTTGGTAGAAGAAGGTGAGCTTGTAGATTTGTCCACCAAACAAGAGCTTTGTTATTTAAAACAAAGTTGGAGCCATTTCATCAACTCTAAGGAGTTGATAGGTATATTTCTTAAAACATCCTATGCATGTTTTTAGTTTTTGTAAATGTTGCACAAAATATATATGGGGGCCGAAATTTTCTTGATAAAATTTTAATTTTTCGCTTCCGTTGCGTTTCCGGCCCCCGTAACCGGTCCGCTTTCAAGTGGTATCAGAGCTAAGGTTACGGTTTTTGTGTAATATTTGCATAATGTTATGCTGAGATCGATTTCTAACCGTTTGAGATTTTTTGTGCAAGAAAATCAAAGGGCCGAAAATTTTGAAGAAAAACAAAAAAAAAAAAAATGATTTTTCGGGCAGCATGTTGCTGCCCGAGGGCTGCCCGAGCTGCCCTGAAATTTCGGGCAGCAAAGGGCAGCCCGAGGGGCTGCCCGAATAAATCCAGCTTTTAAAATAAAAAAAAAAAATTTTTTTGTTGTTGCCGGAATCCGGCGACGGAGCTCCGGCGACGGCGATGACGGCTAGGGTTTCCAAAAGTGTTTTGGACAATCTTAGTGTCATGGGCCTTGAGATGTTGGGCCATTGGATGGCCAACATAATTTGTGAAATTTAAATGGGCCTAAATATTTTTTGGTGAAAAATGGTTTTTGGGCCCTTAAGTTTAAATTTACAATTGTTGCACATATTTTCTCATAAAATAAATAATTGAAGTTGGACTTTAATTATTTATAGTAAATTGTGATTTACAAGAAATTCGATTATAAATAAATTAATTTGAAAGTAGACAAAGGTGTTTGTATACTTTGTTAATTTAATTTATAATTGTGGCGGTTAGTGATTGGATCAAGATATATAATATTGGATCAATTAATTATAGTGATAATTAATTGATGGTGTATGATATGTGATATTATGCATGAAGGATGATCAAAAGCCCAAGCCCAATTTGCTAGGTGTATGCTAGGATATTTGTGTTGTATGATTGTAATAATTATCAATTTATAAAGTGGGCTTGGTTTATGGCCCGTTCCCACCCCCCATGAGATGTATCCCTATGTGCCATGGATATTTAATTGTAAATATTAGAATAGTGGAAGATCAAGATTGGAAGATGGTGGCCTTGGTGATTATGAAGATAGAAGACATGTAATATTGGATGCTAATGTAATAATTTAGTTGCATTGCATCCCTGCATTTACCCTAGGATTGGACCTAGGCCCGTGTTTGGCTCACACGGGCCATTAGTTTTGGGGCAATTGATCATCCTTGTACTGTTTTCTATTTATAATATATGCATGATATGTTATAAATAATGAGTATGTGCGTTATTATTATTATAATAACAAAGTTGCATGAATCCGGCAAACATACGATCAAACATGGCGAGCTTTTAAAATAAAATTAATGATGAGACCTTTCAAAATTAAAAACCCTCATTTTGAATAAGATTCAAAATTAATATCAAGTCCGAAAAGGGGAATTATAAATTTGTTTATAATTTCCTTGTCTTCCATCGACAATGGATGCATGATGAACGCTACCCGTACTCGGGGCTCGGCTCATATTATTGAGGGGGCCCTGGGTGCCGGAAAGCTGTGACATCCATTGACATGGTGATGTGAACTACGTGGAACTCCCATGATTTCGGCTCATATTATTGAGGGAACTCATGGCGACCGTCCATTAAGGTTCAATATCGATGGGTTAGGCTTGACACGTAAAGATGAACGACGTCATATTATTGGGTCCTAATCAAACGTGAGACAAAAGTATACGTAGAGGGTTGCATGGCGATGCAATTGGAAACTACCTTTTAGGAATTTTGATGGCCGATATTATTCGGGATCACAATTCGCTAATTGGACCTTACGTACCTTCTGAGGAAAGTGTTTCCCGTTTTCACTAGAGGGTAGTGAAAATGTCAAAACAGTGGGAGCGATTATTTATAAAGTAAAAGTCCAAACTTTATATCTTATTAAATATTTTAAAATAGTCATTAACATTTATCTGTTTTACTTTTCAGTACAATCTTTGACATGTCATCAATTCGCAACCCGTTTTCGGTCATTCTCGAAAAACACATTCTAACCGGACCAAACTATATCACTTGGCTAAGAAATTTAAAGATTGTCCTAAACTCGGAGAAGATCGAATATACACTTACTGAGGCGCCCCCTGCTGAGGCTCCTATAGGCTGCACTCCTGAGGAATTGCAGACCTACAAGGATTGGTGCGACCATGACTTGAAGGCGAAGTGTTATATGCAGGCTTCGATGAACGATGAGCTGCAAAGGCGATTCGAGGATGCTAAGAATGCTGCTGACATTCATATGCACCTCAAGGAGCTCTTCGGTGAGCAGACTCGGCCTTTGAGGCATGCCACAGTGAAGGAGCTCATCACTTTACGCATGCGAGATGGGACTTCGGTCCATGAGCATGGCCTAAAGTTGATTGGGCTCGTGGACAAGCTCGTAGGCATGGATTTGATCTTGCCATCGGAGTTGACCACGGATGTGTTGCTGTTGTCACTGCCCAACTCTTTCGATCCTTTTGTCGTGAACTTCAACATGAACAAGCTTGAGCCCAGCCTTGAAGAGTTGGTGAACATGCTTGTGACCTTTGAGTCCACGATCAAGAAGGAGAAGCAGGTTCTTTTTGTGGGCTCTTCATCTGGCACGAAGACCGGTCCACCTGGGAAGGGAAAGAAGCATTCTTTCCAGCGTACCAAGAAGAGCGAGCCCTTGAAGAGGCAGACTTCGAGTCCCGTAGTGGCAGCCGCGCTAGTGAAGGCTGAAAAGACTGTTGACATCTGTCACCACTGCAAGAAGCCTGGACATTGGAGGCGTAACTGCAGGGAATATCTTGCGCAGAAGGGTTCTGCCAAAGGTATGTTCTTTATTGAAGTAAATATCTCGATTAACTCTACTTCTTGGGTATTGGATACCGGCTGTGGCTCACATCTCTGTAGCGATTTGCAGGTGATGGGAAGAAGTAGAAGGCTCCGAGAGGGTGAGACCTTCTTAAGGATGGGCAATGGAGCAAGAGTTGCTGCCAAGGCCATAGGAGATGTTTGTTTAATTTTGAACAATGATTTTAAGTTTGTATTAAGAGATGTTTTATTTGTACCAGACTTGATTAAAAACATTATTTCCATTCCTATGCTTGATATTGATGGATATTCTTGTTTATTTGGCAAAGGTGTTTGCAATATTTACAAGAATGAATGTTTAGTTGGTACCGGTGAACTTGAAAACAATCTCTACACCTTAAAATTAAAAGATATTCCACTTAACAATGTCCAAACGATAACAACAACAAATAAGCGCAAACAAGATACTCTTAATTCGGCACAATTATGGCATGCTCGATTAGGTCATATATCCCTAAGAAGGATGAACAAGTTAGTGGGAGTTGGCATGTTTGATATGTCCGATATTAATGCTCTCACGACTTGTGAATCCTGTCTAAAAGGAAAGATGACCAAAATTCCCTTTAAGGGCCATGCGGAGCGAGCCAAAGGGTTATTGGATTTGATCCATACCGATGTGTGCGGTCCGCTTAGCATCACCACTAAGCATGGACATGCCTACTTCATCACCTTTACCGATGACCATTCGAGGTATGGGTATGTGTATTTAATGAAATACAAGTCTGAAGCCTTTGAAAGGTTCAAAGAATTCAGAAGTGAAGTAGAGAAGCAATTGGGACGAAGCATCAAGACACTTCGATCGGATCGAGGTGGTGAGTACTTGAGTGCCGAGTTCCAAGAGTATCTTAGAGAGAATGGGATTCTCTCGCAGTGGACTCCGCCCGCTACACCGCAGTTGAATGGTGTTTCGGAGCGTCGTAACCGGACTTTGATGGACATGGTTCGGTCTATGATGGGGTTCACAGAGTTGCCGCCATCCTTTTGGGGATATGCGCTTGAAACAGCGGCAATGTTGTTGAACAATGTCCATACAAAGGCAGTTGACAAGACTCCATATGAGATATGGATGGGTAAGCCTCCCAAGTATTCTTATCTAAGAATATGGGGGTGTCCTGCTTATGTGAAGCAGACAGTGGGAGATAAATTGGATAGTCGATCCATTTTATGCTACTTTGTGGGATATCCAAAGAATTCAATTGGATATTACTTCTATCATCCCCAAGAAACAAAGGTGTTTGTTTCTAGGAACGCAATCTTTTTGGAAAAGGAATTTCTATTGGATAGAAAAGGCGAGATGATAGAACTCGAAGAGGTTCGAGAGACACCCACAGTTGTAGAACCCACACCCGAGAAGCCAAGTGAGGAGATACAAGCTCCTAGAAGAACCGAGAGAGTCTCGAGACCACCTGTGAGGTATGGTCTGCTTCTTGAAGAGGGCCATGATGAGCCTAATCTTGGATGTGATCCAAGGACCTTCAAGGAAGCGTTATCTGATGCCGATTCATCCAAATGGCTTGAAGCAATGAAATCTGAGATGAATTCCATGCATTCGAACCAAGTGTGGAATCTCGTGGATCCACCTGAGGGAATTGTTCCCATAGGGTGTAAATGGATTTACAAGAGGAAACTTGGGGCGGATGGGAAGGTATTGACCTTCAAGGCGCGACTGGTAGCAAAAGGGTATACTCAAAGGCAAGGTGTTGACTATGAGGAAACCTTTTCTCCAGTTGCGATGTTCAAGTCCGTAAGGATTTTGCTAGCCATAGCTGCATGGTATGACTATGAGATATGGCAGATGAATGTTAAGACAGCATTTCTTAATGGGGATATTAAGGAAGAAATTTACATGTCTCAACCCGAAGGGATTACATCTGTCGGAAGTGAGCATATGGTATGCAAACTTCAGAGATCTATTTATGGTCTAAAACAGGCATCTAGGAGCTGGAACCTCAGATTCGATAGTACAATCAAAGAGTTTGGTTTTACTAAGAATCCTGAGGAACCATGTGTGTATAAGAAGGTAAGTGGGAGTGCTGTGACATTCCTAGTTCTTTATGTTGATGACATTCTACTCATTGGGAATGATGTAGGAATGTTGCAATCAACAAAGATATGGTTAGCAAGTAAGTTCTCAATGCAGGACTTGGGTGAAGCATCTTTTGTATTGGGAATACAGATCTATAGAGATAGATCAAAAAGATTGCTTGGTCTCACCCAGTCCACATACATTGATACCATCGTGAAGCGGTTCTCGATGGATGAGTCCAAGAGAGGACATCTACCAATGTGTCATGGCGTGTCCCTATCCAAGTCTATGTCTCCCAAGACTGATGCAGAGATAGCGGCGATGACACGAATTCCGTATGCTTCGGCTATTGGTAGTATCATGTATGGGATGATATCTACACGTCCTGACGTGGCATTTGCACTAAGTTTAGTGAGTAGATATCAATCCAACCCCGGTCTTCCACACTGGAAAGCTGTGAAAGACATCCTCAAGTATTTGAGAAGGACCAATAAGCTGTTCTTGGTCTATGGGGGTGGAGAACTGAAATTGGAAGGCTATACCGACTCTAGCTTCCAAAGCGATGTTGATGACTCGAAGTCAACCTCCGGATTCATATTCATGCTCAATGGTGGTGCTGTATCTTGGAAGAGTTCCAAGCAAGACAGTACTGCGGATTCCACCACTGAGGCAGAATACATTGCTGCATCGGCTGCAGCAAAGGAGGCTGTTTGGATTAGGAATTTCGTCCAAGAGTTGGGCGTCATTCCAAATGGAGTTGCTCCTATCCCGGTGATGTGCGACAACACGGGAGCCATAGCTCAGGCGAAGGAGCCAAGGTCTCATCAGAAGTCCAAACACGTATTGAGAAAGTACCACATCCTCAGAGAGATCGTGGAAAGAGGAGATGTCGTGATTGACAAAGTCGGCTCCGCAGATAATGTTGCTGATCCACTAACTAAGCCTTTACCAGGACCATCGTTCGAGAAGCATCGCGAATCAATGGGTCTAAAGTATATAGGTAGTTGGCTCTAGTGCAAGTGGGAGATTGTTAGAGTAGGTGCACGTCGAGCCAAGTGTTGGCTGACTGTTCACGATGAAACTCTTTGTATAAACGATCTTTATTTTAATAATATTTCAATTTATTAATTTGGCGCATCTTTATCTTTATACCCATGCTTGTTGCATAGATAAAGTCCTTGAATATACAAATAGTAGAAAGAATATGAGATGCTCATATGATGAGTATCATGAAACTCATATTTGGAATAATGTATATTCTAAACCGTTCCTAGTCGATTCAGCCGCCACTAAGAAGGATAAAGGCCGCTCGAGTTAGAGACTAGTATCTGTGATGTGAGTACCATGTTTCATTGGTAGGGGACATTGTGATGTCCGAGCATGCAGATAGGTGCTCCTGGTAGAGTGCACTGAACAACCCTCTATAAAGGACTTTCCAAGTGGTTCTCACTTATCGAGTGGAAACGTCCTAGTTTATGGTTGTACACCATTAGTCCTTATGACCCGGGACAACATTGAGACTCTATGTGCTAGCGTTTCACTTTGACTTGTTTACCGACTCTTTTGGGGTCATTAGGTGGCAAGATTGGGTGTTACGGCGAAACATATAGGAGTCGATGCATTGTAGTCGGGGATTCACCGCTTACCTACGGGTATGGATATCCTATGTGTTTTTCATGTATGTGTGGGTTGAAATCTCTGATCAGAGTATGGTGGTAATTATGAAAGGGGTTTCATAGATTACACCATCGATGCAACCACGACATGACACATAGTATCGATTCATTGACAACTCTCGATATACCAATAGTTGTCGAATCGGTCGGGATATATGAGCTGAAGGGACCGTACTGTACGCTAACCATAATTGAATGGTTCTTGCAGGCACTATCATGTGATACCTAGGGAATCACGTAAGCGATGCTGCTAGGCGTTTAACGTGATTGGTTGGGTAATATCAGACTTGAGTTCTGACGTTCTTACTATCAAGGAGTTGATAAGTAAGAATGGAGCAATTGGGGTATGCTCGTATAAGGACATGTTTAGTCCGAATCACATTGAGATGTGAACCCACGGCTAGTTGTATCAATGAACCATTGAGGGCCACACAAGTACTTGCTTAGTAAATCCCGAAGAGAAGTAAAATAGTTCAATGTGTTGAACGGCTTATAAATGTGTTTATAAGCGTAAAGAAAATTAGAAGTATGACTTCTATGAGAGAAATATAAATTTTAATTTATGGAAGTGTTCCTAAGATTAAAATTTGGCCAAGTAAATAATGTAGTTGAAAATTGTGATTTTCATAAACATTGTTGTGGACTAAATTAAATTAATTCAAGTGTTGAATTAATTAAACACTAGTAGACCTAGTAGAGTCTAAATAATTAAATTAATTCAAGTGTTGAATTAATTAAATAATATTGAGTCTTGTAGAGCTCAATTTAAATAATTATTTAACTAGTGGGACTTGAGTAAAATCAAGTAATATTTAATTTATCTCAAATGTGTTTGAGATAATAAAATTTAGTCTATGGTTTTTAATGTGTTAAAAACCATATAATATACAAGTGAGACATGTAGGGATTGCATGCTTGGGAGGTGAAGAGCCTTGATTACTTTTTAATAAAATATTCAAAAGGCATGCAACTTTTGAGAGACAACTTTTCACAATACCTAGGCTATTCTCCCACACTCCCAATATCATCACTTGGCCGAAATTTCTTGGAAGATTTTCTCTCCATTTTTCTTTCTCTTTTGTTCTTCATTTTCTTGGAAGAAAATCATTCTCTTTGAAAAATCCTCAAGTTTTTCTAGTGCAAAACTTGAGGGGATTTACCTTGTTGAGTGGTGGGCCTAATTCTTTGGGAGAAGAAGGTGAGCTTGTAGATTTGTCCACCAAACAAGAGCTTTGTTATTTAAAACAAAGTTGGAGCCATTTCATCAACTCTAAGGAGTTGATAGGTATATTTCTTAAAACATCCTATGCATGTTTTTAGTTTTTGTAAATGTTGCACAAAATATATATGGGGGCCGAAATTTTCTTGATAAAATTTTAATTTTTCGCTTCCGTTGCGTTTCCGGCCCCCGTAACCGGTCCGCTTTCATTATATCCCTCAGAGTTGTCGATTGATGGTATTCAATGTTTTAAAGCCATGTTTTACAGAGTATGTTATGTTCATTGCTATGTAAGAATTCCACTTGCTGAGTTTTATACTCATTTCAGTTATTTCATGTGATGTAGCTAAGAGCGACGGACCAGGACAGTGATTGTTTGGGAAGATACAACTCAAATGAGATCTCATTTGAGTTTCCCAACCAAAATCACATACTAGATTTATTGTTTATCTTGTGATATGATTGTGACTTGTTTATAGACTTGTATTCAAATCTTTTGAGATGATTATGCTTTGTTTACAGATTATTATTCATTGCATTTAAGATAGGGAGTCTTGACATGTAATGCCCGAGAATTATAGAACGGATAAACCAAGATTATTAATCTTCGTTAACGTGAGACTCGGAAGATATGAGAACGCATGATATGCAATGAGGGAAGAAAAGACATGAGAAAATAAGAGTTTTATTGGAGACAAGACCGCACCCGTGCTCAGGTTAGTACCGCACCTGCGGTGAATGTCTAGTAGGGTACCTAAATTTGACATTTCGAGATCGCACCCGCGGTGCAAGAGGGACCGCACCCGCGGTAGTGACACCACACCCGCGATCTTGTACGTAGCGCACCCGCGGTCGTCAAAAGTCAGAAAGTGATGATAATGCCGAAGCATGAGCGCACCCGCGCTCCTGGAAGCACCGCACCCGCGGTCATGCGTGTCGCATGAAAAATGATGCCACGTTTCATGAAGTGCATGCAGTATATATACAGAGGAATGACACGTTTTCCCTCAGAATTGCAGAAAATGAGGTCGAGGCTTTGAGAGAAAAATCCTTACGCCTTTTAAACTTGCGATTGTGGAAGATCCGTCCATCAGAATTCAAATTCGACTTCAGTTCTGAGTTCCTCGTGACACGAGCTACATAAGGACGTAAGTTTAGTTACGTTTTGAGATTTTTTGAGAATATGATCTTGCTAGAATTGCATGTGATTCAGATATGGTGTTTCTACTACCGTAGACATTGTAGAATTGAAGACAGATTAAAGAACATACTGTTTCTGTAGTTGTTATGATTTTTGAAAGATATTGACTGAGATTCTATATCAGAATTGTGTTAGTATTCAAATTATGAATTGTATTGACACAGATTATGGGTTCTAGAATTATATTTGTGATGTTCAGATTGACGGAGTTATTCAGATTGTGTTGTTATGCCGTCGAAACATCAGTTGATCTAGATTGATCAGATTCAGATACGATTTTGATTAGATTGTGATATTATTGATATGACTCAGATTGTATCTTGTTCAAACATTGATCAGATTGTATACTGAATTGAGTATTGATCAGAACAGATTGTATATTGAGTTATTCAGTGATACTATGTATTCGATATTGTCTTTTCAGATTGGATATGGACAAATTTGAATACAGGTCATCGTCTTCGTCAGACAGGGAAGACAAAGGTATAATTCATGTGATATTCGGGAAGATACAACTCAAATAGATCCTATTTGAGTTTCCCAACAAAATCACATACTAGATTATGGTTATATTATTATATGAATACGCTTTATTTTTATGCTGATTGCTACTGCTTTGGTTACAGATTGTTATGCATTGCATCTAAGATAGGAGAGTTTTGACAGCTATTGTCAATTATCTAGATGTTCGGTGTATCTCAGCTTAGGAGCAGCTCTGACTCCTATTGCAGCCGTTGATACAGCTCAGACCAAAGTCTAGGAATAAGACGTACAGTCACCCCGAGTGGGAGGGTAGGTGACAGCAATTGACGTCTTATTCACACCGGGATCCCTAGAGTTATAGTTGAGTCGAGTCTAGACATGATTTGACTAGAACTGCATGCGTTTATAGATGTGGTTTCATAGACAATGAAACCCATGTTTATTGCTTTCAGTTATGAAAGCATGTTTAGGTGATTTGATTTAAATTGCATGTCTATCTGAATTGAGTTGCATGCTTATTTTGATTTGATTTCATAGATTATGAAATCTAGTATTTTTGAATATAATCATGATAGCATGTTTTATGATTTAGATTGTTTCTATACACGCTTACCATGTTTTATTCTCACCGGAGTTATCCGGCTGTTGTCTTGTTTTGTATGTGTGCATGACAACAGGTGGGGCTGGATCGGGGTCAAGATGATGAGGAGAGAAGAAGAGTTAGCGTGGTGATTCTGGACTTACTTTAGATTTGGTTTATTACTTGAATTTAGTAACCGAACCTTAGACTTAGATTGTACAGCTGTGGGGACCCGTGCTCTAATTCTTTTTCTTGGGATTAAATGGATCATTAATATAAAATGTGGGTCAAATTTTCGCTCTTTAACATTCCATCAAATGTTACTAACTAGGCATAAAACATGTCTCTATTTTATTACATTAGCATATTATACAAATATAAAATACAAGTCTTGTTCTTACAACTAGTGTTCACTATCATCTATAAACAAAAGATAGTCCAAAGCTAATAAAAAGACCACTAGTCCTCTGCTGCGCCCGTGATCTCCACGCTAACCCGATCATCTCTGTCTCGACCCAGATCCTGTCCCACCTGTTGTTATGCACACATACAGACATAACAACAGCCGGAAAACCGGTGAGAACAAATCCCAGTATAAACATGTATACATGCAGTAAAACAATCTAAAACATGTAACATGCTAACATGAATGACATGCGTATATAATCATGAAATGCGAGTCTAATCATGTCTAGATGCGACTCGACTAGAACTCTAGGGATCCCGTTGTGAATAAGACGTCACTGGCTGTCACCTACCCTACCAATCGAGGTGCTGTACGTCTTATTCCTAGACTTCGGCCTGATCTGTATCCGCGTCTACAATAAGGGCGGTGATCTTCCCCTAAGCTGAGATATCGCCGAACATCTAGTAGTCTGCCTGATCTCCAGACTGCCCTATCTTAATGCATGAATACACAATCTGTAAACAAGCATAATGCAATGCTACACAATCTGTAAACAAAGCATCGCAAGATTTGAATACAAGTTCTATAAACAAATCTATAACAATCATAATCATATCAAGGTATGAACAATAAAACAAGTATGTGATTTTGGTTGGGAAACTCAAATGTGATCTCATTTGAGTCGTGATTCCCCAAACAAAACATGTACTATACCTTTCGTCGTAGAATCGCTGTCACGGTCGCCAATACGAATCTGAAATGGAAATATGGATACGCACTCTATCAATTTCTAATCTAAATCAACACATAACCAAGTTACTACGTGATCTCTATATAATCTGACGGCATAACGACGTAATTCTCGATACCGGTCAATCAAATTCTCAACACATATCAACACATTATCATTCTAAACTCATCAACTCATAATCATCATCCTAACATGTCATAGTATTCAAAATCTGCATATTTAGCTCTAAACATGCTATAAAAATCGTAACAATTGCATATGACCTCCGTTCTTCGATCCGGTTACGAATATATTATCTTCATACTCACAAGAACATATCCTAGAGTTCAGATCTTAATTCTCCTAACAACAATATCTCAAATCATGTTGAAAGTGAACAATACTTACATCACCTTGTAGCTTGGAGTGAGAGGAGTCCAAATCTATACTTAGATTTTGGTTTGGATAAGAAAATCTTGCACTAATTAACTTTGAATTGAAAGAACCTTTCTTCTCCCTGGAATCTCTCTCTCTCTCGATTTTGCTTCTGAAATGGCAAGGAATAGAGACAACTCTATATATATCTTGCATGGTTGAGGACAAATGGCTTGTTCTTTGATGTACACGTCTCGCGCATATACGCGACATCACCCGCGCATATGCGCGAGACCTACTGGTCTCGGCCATGCAGAATTTAACACTTCGCGCATATGCGCCACTTTTCTCGCGCATATGCGCCATTGTTACTGGAGGTGTCGCGCATATGCGCCGCTTCTCTCCGCGCATATGCGCCAATGCTACTGTAGATGTCGCGCATATGCGCCACTCTTTCCGCGCATATGCGCCAACTGTTCTGTCCAAATTTTTAAGGTTTTCTCCTCTTGTCCATGTATTTCTTATTCTCATCTCACTAAACACTCCTCATTATATATATATACCTACGCATATATATTCCGAGTATTATGTCGATGAGAACTATTAATCTCGAGCCTTACAACAGCATTGTACTTTTATACTGAAATGCATTTTATACTGAGATGTATATTATCTAGATTCCATTACCTTCCGCATTTACATTTTAAAAAGAAAAATTTTTAGACCCTGTTTATCAGAACTGATAATTAAATCCCAACGATGATTAAGAAGATGATTAGCGTCCGGGTCCCCACAACAGGTGGTATCAGAGCGATAGATCCTTTAGATTGAGATAGTCAGAGTTGATAGATCTTTTAGACTGAGATAGTAGAGAATGAGCGGGGTAGATTGAATTTTCTTCCTTGCATGTGATTGCTAGCATGAGATTTATGTCAATGTTGACTTGCATGAAGTGTGCTAGCATGATTTACTGCTTTCCCTATTACATGTTGTTTGTATCTGAGTTGATTGCAGCATGTAATTGTTAAGCCTGAATCAGAACTGAGTCTCGATCAGAGGTATAGGATCAGAGAAGGGCTGAGACAGATTGTATAGACTGTGTACTAACCGGTTTGATATTCAGATATACCGCCTCGGAGAATTCCAGAAAAGGGTAGTACTTCGTCTGAACAGATAGATGCATCAGAAACTCAGATAGAAGTAAAGTTGGTAGAATTACAGTTATTTCAGCCGCCGATTTTGAGTGGTATCGAGACATCTGAAGACTGTCAGAACTGGTTGGATGACATAGAAATATTGTTTGATTTCCTTGATTGTACAGATGAACAAAAAGTTAAACTGGTATTCCACCAGTTACGAGAGGTTGCCAGAAGTTGGTGGATTACAATTAAGGGAGTATTAGCACAACGTGGTATTGTGATCACATGGGAAGTCTTCAAAGCTGAATTCTATCAAAGATTTTTCCCAGTTTCATACCGGGAGGACAAAAGAGCAGAATTTGAGAATTTGAGACAAGGCCAATTGAATATTGATGAATATTCTGCGAAATTCTCTACTTTATTGCGTTTTGTTCCTCATTTAGCTGGGAATGATGAAGCTGTAGTGAATCAGTTCATCAGAGGATTGAATTCAGAGGTAGTTGCATTGATGAATTTACAGCGACCTTACCATTTTGCTGACATCATGAGTAGAGCAAAGAGAGCTGAGGCGAGTCTGATTAGACAACTAGGGAGGTTGTGTGTGAAGCAACCCCAGACACAGCAATCCCCTCTTCGATTTGATCGAGGCAGTACGAGTGAAAAGCAAGATTTGCTGAAAGCTCGGAAGAAGCCATTCAAGAAGATGGGAGGTGGTTCATCTAGCTCTAGCGTTTCTGGTCCAAGCCATACTGAAGTGTATTGCAGGAGTTGCGGAGGGAGACATTCCACCGAGCAATGCCAGGGAGTGACTGGTAGATGCAATATTTGTGGACAGCCGGGACACTTTGCCAAATTCTGTCCCCAGAAGCGTTCCCGAAGATTGTAGGGAACAGAGTTCAATTGAAAACACAGATCCAGAATTCACAACAGGTACTATTCTTTATGATTCTATTGCATATGTATTGATATATACTAATTCATTTGTTAAAAATATCTTTGACTGAGTTGCATGGAGATATGCTGTATCTGTTGGGTTTGTATGTACTGTAGTATTGATGTCCTTGCTTGTTGAGGAAATGTTGATATCAGAGATTTCTGTATATATTGTATACTACAGTAAGATGAGAATGAAATAGAGATAGATTATGATGTACTTGTGTTTTCTGATTTGAACGCATTATTGATATGTACATGCTGAACAAGTACAGACATATTGTAGAATTTTTCCAGAAATGGTAAGAGTCAGACCAGAGATGACTGATTAGTGGAGATCCCACGATAAGGATTCTAGATTTAGAAATCCTTTGATATCTGTATTGTATATGACTCGATTAGTACAGAAAGGAGCAGATTGCATCCTTATGTATTCAGTAGATCCACTGAAATCGCGCCTAGCATTGGCAGATTTGCCAGTGATATATGAGTTGGCCGATATTTTTTCTAGATAAGATTTCAGATTTGTTGTGATCTCAGAAAGATAAACTTCAGAAATTGAATGTAGATCAGGTATTGTTTGTATGTTAGAATTCAGTACAGAATGACATGGAATGTACAGAATGATACAGAATGAATTAAAATAATTGAAAGATCAGTAGAAAAGTATCAGCCAGGAGTTACAGTTGATTTAGTGTTCCTATTTGGCATGTGTCAGTATAGTCAGAGATGTTCTGATGATTCTATGCTTGTTATATCTATGAGATTTTGATATAAGTGTAGCATTTGATTGATTGAATCGAATATCTGAAGATTGTGTTGAATATTCTGAGAATTGTGATGATTGTATACAGAAATTATTCAGATAAGAATCTTGCTTGAAACAGATTGTATTCAGAATATGCGATATCTGAAATTAGTATACAGATTGACCTTGATACAGATGAGATTGGGATCAGTGATTGAGAATGATACCGATGTCAAAAATTTCAGAAATGTCAGAAATGTCAGAAATTATTATGTCTGATTTGACAGATTATCTTATTCGACTATTGCTTTATATCTGCTGAATATTGTTATTGTTCTAAATCAGTATGTGAGACATCTTATATTGTTTTGGGGAGCATATTTTATTTGCAGATGAGATATAACAGTTGATCAGAATGACATGAAGATATTTATCAGAAATCCTTGTTTTATGAGTTCACTGGACTCACTAGATCTGTATAGGATATTGATACTTCGTTCTGATTTGATATTACTTTCTTTTTGAACCCGTATATGCTACAGATTATTGTGAATCACGGAGAGCATATACAGCTCCAACCGAATCAGAGTTGAATTCGAGAGTTACAGTAATTCAGGAATATGATCAGAATGTTCAGAACTAGATTTCAGTAATCAGAGTCGAGTAATAGTTATGAGACTGATTATCTTGTGGTATCAGAATGTTTCAGAATTGAATAACAGAAGTGATATCGATAGTCAGAGTCGAATACCAGGTAGGTATTTCTTCTTTAATTTTTTTTATTATTAACTGATTGTTATGCCGAATAGTTCGAAGTTGAAATCACAGATATTGTCAGAAATGCGCTGTAGTGACTTCAGTTGTCATGTTTGTGACTGAGAATGTATGATATTCGAACAGACAGTTTTGATATAGACAGATTAAGTCAGTTGTGACAGATTTGTACTGAAATTTTGGGCAGAAATTGTACTGAATTTTACGAATTGTCAACAAATGAAGACATAAATCAGAAGATTATTACAGATATGTATGTTTCTAAATAGAAATGAGAGTGCATTTCTATGGCTTTCGTAAAGAAATTACCGCCATTTTCTCCAGATCGAAATATGATATGATTGTGATTGACAGATTGTTCAATCTATACCTATCAGTTTGTACAAGATGATGTACAAACATGAGCAAATGACACGGATTGATGTCAAAGAACTGATCAGATTGCACAGAATGTGGCAATAAAATGTATCAGATTGTGATTGTGATTCATTTTGCACATATGGCAGAGTATACCATACGTTATTTCGCAGATGTTTCACCGATTTACGGATAGCCAGAGTGTACTATCCAGATATGGAAGATATCCAGAGAGCAGTAGTGCTGGATGTTAGCACTAGTTGACATGAGGTATTGTTACTTTATGGGTGATTGGGTGTTGGTAGCTATCAAAAGAGTACTGAGATAGTTACAGACGACACATTGTACAGTGAGTACTACAGAGTCCTTATAAAGAAGATTCATAAAGGAATAAAGATAGCTCAGAAATGACAGATTTGATAAACCAACATCGGATGATGATGCTTGGCATTTGGAGTGGAAGATTGAATATATCCTTGATCGGGATAAACAGAATTGATAACTGTCAATAGTATTGATTTACTATGAACGGTAGATTGACATACACAGATGTTGTATAGCCAGTACTGCGAGATTGATTCTGTCAAAGGAATTTGGAGAAGTATTATGATGTTATACTTAGTGAATTCTTATTCCAGATTGGAATCAGAGATTTGAGTTTTGATTTAAACTTTACGATACATTCCTTCTAGTATATCTGAACCGATTACTTATGAGTTCGGGGACGAACTCAGATTTAAGAGGGGGAGAAATGTAATGCCCGAGAAGTGTAGAACGGATAAACCAAGATTATTAATCTTCGTTAACGTGAGACTCGGAAGATATGAGAACGCATGATATGCAATGAGGGAAGAAAAGACATGAGAAAATAAGAGTTTTATTGGAGACAAGACCGCACCCGCGCTCAGGTTAGTACCACACCCGCGGTGAATGTCCAGTAGGGTACCAAAATTTGACATTTCGAGACCGCACCTGCGGTGCAAGAGGGACCGCACCCGCGGTCTTGTACGTAGCGCACCCGCGGTCTTCAAAAGTCAGAAAATGAAGATAATGCCGAAGCATGAGCGCACCCGTGCTCCTGGAAGCACCGCACCCGCGGTCATGCGTGTCGCACGAAAAATGATGCCACGTTTCATGAAGTGCATGCAGTATATATACAGAGGAATGACACGTTTTCCCTCAGAATTGCAGAAAAGGAGGTTGAGGCTTTGAGAGAAAAATCCTTACGCCTTTTAAACTTGCGATTGTGGAAGATCCGTCCATCAGAATTCAAATTCGACTTCAGTTCTGAGTTCCTCGTGACACGAGCTACATAAGGACGTAAGTTTTGTTGCGTTTTGAGATGTTTTGAGAATATGATGTTGCTAGAATTGCATGTGATTCAGATATGGTGTTTCTACTACCGTAGACATTGTATAATTGAAGACAGATTAAAGAACAGACTGTTTCTGTAGTTGTTATGATTTTTGAAAGATATTGACTGAGATTCTATATCAGAATTGTGTTAGTATTCAGATTATGAATTGTATTGACACAAATTATGGGGTCTAGAATTATATTTGTGATGTTCAGATTGACGGGGTTATTCAGATTGTATTGTTATGCCGTCGAAACATCAGTTGATCTAGATTGATCAGATTCAGATACGATTTTGATTAGATTGTGATATTATTGATATGACTCAGATTGTATCTTGTTCAGACATTGATCAGATTGTATACTGAATTGAGTATTGATCAGAACAGATTTTATATTGAGTTATTCAGTGATACTATGTATTCGATATTGTCTTTTCAGATTGGATATGGACAAATTTGAATACAGGTCATCGTCTTCGTCAGACAGGGAAGACAAAGGTATAATTCATGTGATATTCGGGAAGACACAACTCAAATAGATCCTATTTGAGTTTCCCAACAAAATCACATACTAGATTATGGTTATATTCTGATATGAATACGCTTTATTTTTATGCTGATTGCTACTGCTTTGGTTACAGATTGTTATGCATTGCATCTAAGATATGAGAGTTTTGACAGCTATTGTCAATTAACTAGATGTTCGGTGTATCTCAGCTTCGGAGCAGCTCTGACTACTATTGCAGCCGTTGATACAACTCAGACCGAAGTCTAGGAATAAGACGTACAGTCACCCCGAGTGGGAGGGTAGGTGACAGCCATTGACGTCTTATTCACACCGGGATCCCTAGAGTTATAGTTGAGTCGAGTCTAGACATTATTTGACTAGAACTGCATGCGTTTATAGATGTGGTTTCATAGACAATGAAACCCATGTTTATTGCTTTCAGTTATGACAGCATGTTTAGGTGATTTGATTTAAATTGCATGTTTATCTGAATTGAGTTGCATGCTTATTTTGATTTGATTTCATAGATTATTAAATCTAGTATTTTTGAATATGATCATGATAGCATGTTTTATGATTTATATTGTTTCTATACACGCTTACCATGTTTTATACTGGGATTTATTCTCACCGGAGTTATCCGGCTGTTGTCTTGTTTTGTAAGTGTGCATGAAAACAGGTGGGGCTGGATCGGGGTCAAGATGATGAGGAGAGAAGAAGAGTTAGCGTAGTAACCGAACCTTAGACTTAGATTGTAAGGTATTGTACTTTTATACTGAAATGTATTTTATACTGAGATGTATATTATCTAGATTCCATTACATTCCGCATTTACATTTTAAAAAGAAAAATTTTTAGACACTGTTTATCAAAACTGATAATTAAATCCCAACGATGATTAAGAAGATGATTAGCGTCCGGGTCCCCACATGACATATCAGTCAAACTTCTAGACGTTCGGTGATATCACAGCTTAGGGGAAGATCACCTCTCCTATTGTAGATGTGGATACAGATCGGGCCGAAGTCTAGGAATAAGACGTACAGTCACCCGATTGGGAGTGTAGGTGATAGATCGTCTTATTCACATCGGGGTCCCTAGAGTTATAGTCGAGTCAAGTCTAGACATGATTTGATTCGCATTGCATGTTTATATGAATGTCATTCATAATAGCATGTTTCATGTTTTAGATTGATTATATGCATGTATACATGTTTATACTGGGATTTGTTCTCACGGGAGTTTCCGGCTGTTGTTATGTCTGTATGTGTGCATAACAACAGGTGGGGCAGGATCTGGGTCGAGACAGAGATGAGAGATGGACATAGCGTGGTGATCACGGGCGTGGCAGATGATTAGTAGCTGTATTTAGACTTGAACTACTTGTACTTTGGTATTATGTATTAAACACTAGTTTGGAAAGATGTTTTAGAACAGAACTTGTTTATTACATTGTACATTGTGTATGTTGTAAATTAATAAAGAAAGATTATGCTTAGTAATAACATTTGATTTAATGTTAAAAAGCGAAAATTTGACCCACATTTTCTAATAGATCCATTTAATCCCAAAGAAAAGAATTAGAGCCCGGAAACCTTTTCAACTGTTTCAATGTTCAAGTCTATAAGGATATTGCTAGCCATAGCTGCATAGTATGACTATGAGATATGGCAGATGGATGTCAAGACAGCCTTTCTTAATGGGGATATTAAGGAAGAGATTTACATGTCTCAACATGAAGGGTTTACATCCGTCGGAAGTGAGCATATGGTATGCAAATTTCAGAGATCTATTTATGGTCTAAAGCAGGCATCTAGGAGTTGGAACCTTAGATTCGATAGTACACTCAAAGAGTTTGGTTTTACTAAGAATCCTGAGGAACCCTGTGTGTATAAGAAGGTCAGTGGGAGGGCTGTGACATTCATGGTGCTGTATGTTGATGACATTCTACTCATTGGGAATGATGTAGGAATGTTGCAATCAACTAAAATATGGTTAGCAAGTAAGTTCTAGATGCTGGACTTGGGTGAAGCATCTTTTTTATTGGGAATACAGATCTATAGAGATAGATCAAAAATATTGCTTGGTCTCACCCAGTCCACATACATAGATACCATCATGAAGGGGTTCTCGATGGATGAGTCCAAGAGAGGACATCTACCAATGTGTCATGGAGTGTCCCTATCCAAGTCAATGTCTCCCAAGACTGATGCAGAGATAACGGTGATGACAAGCATTCCTTATGCATCAGCGATTGGTAGCATCATGTATGGGATGATATCTACACGTCCTGACGTGGCTTTCGCACTTAGTGTAGTGAGTAGATATCAATCGAACACTAGTCTTCCACATTGGAAAGTTGTGAAAGACATCCTCAAGTATTTGAGAAGGACCAATAAATAGTTCTTGGTCTATGGGGGTGGAGAACTGAAATTGGAAGGGTATGCCGACTCTAGCTTCAAAAGCGATATCGATGACTCGAATTCAACCTCTGGATTAATATTCATGCTCAATGGTGCTGCTGTCTCTTGGAAGAGTTCCAAGCAAGACAGTACAACGGATTCCACCACTGAGGCAGAATATATTGCTGCATCAGCCGCAACAAAGGAGGCTGTTTGGATAACGAATTTCGTCCAAGATTTGGGCGTCATTCCTAATGGATTTGCTCCTGTCCCGGTGTTTTGTGACAACACGGGAGCCATTGCTCAAGCAAAGGAGCCGAGGTCTCATCAGAAGTCCAAACACGTATTGAGAAAGTACCACATCCTCAGAGAGATCGTGGAAAGAGGAGATGTCACGATTGACAAAGTCGGCTCCGCAGATAATGTTGCTGATCCGTAACTAAGCCTTTACCTGGACCATTATTCGAGAAGCATCGCGTATCGATGGGTTTGAAGCATATGGGTAGTTGGCTCTAGTGCAAGTGGGAGATTGTTAGAGTAGGTGCACGTCGAGCCAAGTCTTGGCCGAGTGTTCACAATGAAACTCTATGTATAAACAGTCTTTATTTTAATAATATTTGAATTTATCATTTTGTCACTTCTTTATCTGTATACCCATGCTAGTTGCATAGATAAAGCCCTTGATTGTACAAATAGTAGAAAGAATATGAGATGCTCATATGATGAGTATCATGAAACTCATATTTGTAATACTGTATATTCTAAACGGTTCCTAGTCGATTTAGCCGCCACTAAGAAGGATATATGCTGCTCGAGTTCGAGACTAGTATCTGCGATGTGAGTACCATGTTTCATTGTTAGGGGACATTGTGATGTCCGAGCATGCAGATAGGTGCTCCTGGTAGAGTGCACTGAACAACCCTCCATAAAGGACTTTCCAAGTGGTTCTCACTTATCGAGTGGAAAAGTCCTAGTTTATGGATGTACACTATTAGTCCTTATGACCCGGGACAACATTGAAACACTATGTGCTACAATTACACTTTGACTTGTTTACCGACTCTCATGGGGTCATCAGGTGGAAAGGTTGGGTGTCACGTCGAAACATATAGGAGTCGATGCATTGTAGTCGAGGATTCACCGCTTACCTTCGGGTATGGATATCCTATATGTTATCATGTGTATGTAGGTTGAAATCTCTGGCCAGAGTATGGTTGTAATTATGAAAGGGGTTTCATAGATTACACCATCGATGCAACTACGACATGACACATAGTATCGATTCATTGACAACTCTCGATATACCAATGGTTGTCGAATCGGTCGGGATATATGAGTTGAAGGGACCGTACTGTACGCTAACCATAATTGAATGGTTCCTGCAGGCACTATCATTTGATACTTAGGGAATCATGAAAGCGATACTGCTAGGCGTTTAATATGATTGGTTCGGTAATATCAGACTTGAGTTCTGACATTCATGTTATCAAGGAGTTGATAAGTAAGAATGGAGCAATTGGGGTATGCTAATATAAGGACATGTTTAGTCCGAATCACATGGAGATGTGAACCCACGGCTAGTTGTATCAATGAACCATTGAGGGCTACACAAGTACTAGCTTTCTATATCACGTTGAGAAGTAAAATAGCTCAATGTGTTGAATGGCTTATAAATGAGTTTATAAGAGTAAGAAAAATAGAAGTATGACTTCTATGAGGAGAATGTAACTTTTAATTTGAGGAAGTGTTCCTAAATTAAAAGTTTGCCAAACAAGTAATGTATTTGAAAATTGTGATTTTCATATACATTATTATGGACTAAATTTATTTAATTCAAGTGTGGAATTAATCAAACACTAGTGGGCCTAGTAGAGTCCAAATAATTAAATTAATTCAAGTGTTGAATTAATTAAATCATATTGGGTCTTGTAGAGCCTAATAGTAAAATAATTATTCAATTAGTGACTTGAGTAAATTCAATTAATGTTTAATTAGTCTCAAATTTGTTTGAGATAATTAAATTAAGTCCATGGATTTTTAATTGTTAAAAATCAAATAAAATTGCATGCATGGGAGATAAAGAGTTGGGAGAAAACTTTTTGTTTAACCAAGGCATGACATGCAAAAGTTGGTCTCTACTTTTTCACAAACCAAGACAACTCATTCATTCTTTCCCTCCCATAGCCTTGGCCGAAATTTTCAACTTCTATTCTCTCATTTTTGTGTTCTTCAATTGTTGGAGAAAACACACTTCTCAAAGAAAAATCCTCATATTTTTCTAGTGCAAAATATGAGAGGATCTTCCTAGTTAGTGATGGGCTTGATTTTTGAACAATGAGTGTTCAAAGGAAGCAAGGAGAGCTTGTAGATATTTCTTGTCATACAAGAGCTAAGGTGTTTACACCTTAGTTGGAGCCATCATCAACCTCAAGAGGTTGATAGGTATGATTTCTTTACACCCTATGAATGTCATAGTTGTGTTCTTGTATATGCTACAACACTAGTACATGGTGTTCGAATTTTTCAAAATTTTCTTATAAATATTCGGTTTTCTTGCTAGAAAACATTTTGTTGCTTCCGTTGCGATTTCGAACACCCAAAAATCGATCCCTTTCACTCTGGCCCTTAGCCACGGTTCAAACCATACCCTAGGATGTTGGTAAGAGGCTCTGGTCGGTGTTTCAAGCCCCAATGGCTGGTAGTCTCGAAAACGACACAAGGAAGCGAAGGCACGGTTGCAGGAATTTCTGGACAGCAACTTGCTGCGTCGGTTCAGTGGCTCGTTCGAGTTCTTGGTTGGCTTTTAGCCTATGGCCTTGGACTGGACAGTGCCTCATCAAGTTAGGAAGGTCATGTTTTTAGCTGTTTGTGATTCGGATCATTTTAGAGGTCGTACGAGAATTTACGATGCGATGTGCCAAATTGACTCTCGAAAGAGCGTTTCATGTTTTGGCCTCCATTCACCAAAATTTCGGCCCTTACCTTTTTAGGAGCATTATTTCATCATTTTAAGTGTATTTTAATCACGACTAAATGATGGTTCGGTGTTGGTTCGGGTTGGCACGAAGTCATAATTAAATACGAAGTCGTTGGGCGTAATTGTCTCATTTTTTGATTCAATTACAAAGTTTGGTCAAGAAAATCATTTGCGTATTTTCAAGATAAATTTAGGTTGCGGCGAGCCTGGGAACGATCCAATCCATGTGGTAAAATAATACAGGATATTTCATCATGCCATTTAATTATATTACGTGCATAAAAATATAAAATATTCGTTTTTGAGATTTATGCGATATTGCTTGTGGCCATTTCACTATCATGGGATCATTGTATCATCCGGTCGTCAGTTACCGGTCAGTTTAGTTAAGTTCCACCCAGTATACTGTGGCATTCGTCTGATCAGACGTTCAATACTTCACCCGGTCGCCAGTTACCGGTCAGTTTAGTTCAGTTCAGTGCAGGGGCCACTTGCGTAGAACATAATCTCAACAAAAAATTTATGACATGTTATTTTATGACAGGGCTCGATTGAGCAAGCATTTCACTTATGATTTTCAGTCAGTTATGCACGTATTATAATTGCTCATGATAAGTTATTTTTCACGTTATGCCTCATGACATGATATTTTTATCCCATGCAATTTTACAATATTATTTATTCGTTATTTACGATATATGCATGTGAGTTTTTAGACACACTAGACTTGATTGTTGTAGGTACTGATGATGTCGGGGCCGTGGGCGGGGAACAGTGAGCTAGCTTGGGTCGGCAGTAGTGGAACCCGAGGACCTCATTTTAGCATTTACCAATCATGATCAATTATAATACGTGCATAACTTAACTGAAAATCATAGTGAAAATCTTTGCTCAATAGAGCCGTGTCATATAATAACATGTCATAAATTTTCTGTTGAGATTATGTTCTACGCAAGTGGCCCCTGCACTGAACTGACCGGTAACTGGCGACCGGGTGAAGTAATGAACGTCTGATCAGACTAATGCCACAGTATACTGGGTGTAACTGAACTGAACTGAACGGTAACTGGCGAACGGATGATACAATGATCCCATGAAAGTAAAATGGCTAGAAGCAATATCTCATAAATCTAAAAATGAACATTTTATATTTTTATGCACGAAATATAATTAAATGGCATAATTAAATATCTCGTATTATTTTACCACATGGATTGGATCGTTCCCAGGCTCGCTGCGACCTAAATTTATCATGAAAAATATGCAAATGATTTAACTTGACCAAACTATGTAATTAAATCTCAAATATGGCACCATTTTGCCTAACGACTTCATATTTAATCATGACTCCGTACCAAACCGAACCAAAACCGAACCATCATTTATTCATGATTAGAATACACATAAAATGATGAAATAATGCTCCAAAAATGATGCAAGTCGAAATTTTGGTGAATTTAGGCCAAAATATGAAACGCTCTTTCGAGAATCAATTTGGCACATCGCACCGTAAATTCTCGTACGACCTCTAAAATGATCCGAATCACGAACGGCCAAAAACATGACCTTCCTAAGTCAATGAGGTACTGTCCAGTCTGAGTCCATAGGCTAAAATCCAACCAAGAACTCGAACGAACCACTGAACCGACGCAGCAAGTTGCTGTCCAGAAATTCCAGCAACCGTGCCTTCGCTTCCTTGTGTCGTTTTCGAGACTACCGTCCATTGGGCTTGAACCACCGACCAGAGCCTCTTACCAACATCCTAGGGTATGGTGTGAACTGTGGCTAAGGGCCAGAGGCCAACTAAGATCCACACCATTCCACCAAATACCGAACAACACATGCAGTAGGGGAAGGGGCTGAGGGGCTGTTCTTGTTTCTTTAATTAAAAACCGATTCAACCATGGGCCAAGCCTCAAAAGGGCGGCTTGGTCACGTCTTAGACATGATAGGGAAGTTTTCTAACCATGGATATGTGCCTCTAAGGCAGCCAAGATCAGAAACTTCCTCTATGGACAGCAACTAAGAAAATCGAGCACAAAATGACACTTAATGGGGTGTTGCTGTCCTCTCTGGATTTCGGCTTGTGTGGGACTCGAACCAATGGAAAAACGTGTTCCTAACATGTCCTTTACATGCCTAGGAGCAGCCTTGGAAGCCTGGAATCGAACCATACCCTGAAACCATCGAAACAATGCAACCCGTGAAGCATGTAATGTAGGAAAAACTGTGCATAAATTTTTGTACCATAAACTTGCTGTAAATTTCTGCTTTTGCTTCAAAAAAAATCATGGGTATGTTGTTTCAAAATACTAATAAGGCTTGATTGAAGAGCAAATAAAAATATATACATACATGCCTTGGTTCGTTTTGAAAGAAAAACGAACGAAACGACAACGCAGCGCGGAGGAGACGGAGTGATCTTCTTGTTCTTCCTTCTACTCGATTTTTTTCTGTCTTAATCTAGCTATGAGGCTCACAAAAATGCTCTGAAATGCTCTCAAATTTTCGGTGCAAGGGGAGAGGAAATGATGGTTAGGAGAGTGAGGGGAAAGGGGTTGCAATATAAAAGGGATGGCAAGACAAAGTCTTGCTCTCCTTTTTGAATTTTGAAATGGCTTGATATCAAAATGATTTGGATGGATTAAGGAGGCATGACCAATTCTTCATGTCATCTCAAGGCTAGGATAATGATTTATTGTCAATAATTAATGGTGATTAATAAATGAAAGGATTAACAAGCTAAGAAATGACAAGGAAAGGGTCAAATGTGTGAGTTTTTAAAGAATGTTCTAACCACTAGGGGGTGGCCGAAATTAAGCTTATAAATGGAGAGGAAATATTGTTTATTTAGTGAATCTAATAAGTTAATTTAAGTTAAAAGGAGGTTTAAGGAATTATTTAAGTAACTTGAGGTAAGTAGGAAATAAGATCATTTGGGTTCCATAATTAAGGTGTTAATTCAATAAATTATTTAAAGGATGGGTAAGGCTCTAAAGGTTTAAAATACACTAACTAAATAATATTTCCCCTCCATTTATTAGATAATTTTTGGCCACTCCTTAGTGATTAAACAATTCTTTGCCAACTCACCCTTGTCTCCTTCTTTATTATTTCTTGGCACGATAATCCTTTCATTTATTAATCACCATTAAATTAATGAATATTAGATCATTATCCTAGCCTTGGTGGACATTTAGAATCGGTCACCCCACCTTTTCCCTCTCCAACAATCATTTTTAATTTCCAACCATTTCATATTCAAAAGAGAGCAAGACTTGGTCTTGCCATACCTTTTATATTGCAACCCCTTCCCCCTCACTCTCCTAACCATCATTCCCCCTTCCTCATCACCGAATTCAGAGCAATTTTTGAGAGAAATATCGAGAGGTGCTAGGGGAAAAACAAGAGAGAATAATCGAGTAGAAGGAAGATCAAGAAGATCACTCCGTCTCCTCCGCGCCGCGTCGTCGTTTCGTTCGTTTTTCTTTCAAAACGAATCAAAGCATGTTTATATTTTTATTGACTCTTCAATCAAGTCATATTATTATTTTAAAACATCGCATGTACACAAACTTCAAGGGGAAAACCGAAATACATGACAAAATATTTTCAAAACCAAGGTGCAGATTTTCGGTTTTCCCTTGTGCTCTCACGTTTTTGGTTGTTTCTGTTGCTGCAGGGTATGTTTACCTGAATTATCTAATTTGATTTGGTAATATGTATTATTGAGAATGAATCAAAACTGATTCTTGTTCACCAGTAAGATGATCAGAGGAGGACTGAAACAGGTTTGTTGTATTTGGTTGCTAACCCTTTTGGTAATCAGATGTGTCTCCTCGAAGAGTACCAGAACAGGGTAGTACATCTGCGAATCCGATGGATGTGACAGCAACTCCGATGGAAACGTTACTGAAGAGATTTCTGTCGTTCAAATCGCCATCCCTGAAGGGAACAGATAATTCTGTTGACTGTGAGTGTTGGTTAGATGATATTGAGATTCTGTTTGATTCCTTGGATTACACCGATGAGTGCCGAGTCTGAATGATAGGACACCAGTTGCATGATGTTGCAAAGAACTGGTGGATCACGACAAAGAGAGCATTGGAGCATCGAGTTACGAATATCACTTGGAATGTCTTTAAGACTGAGTTCTATCAAAGATTCTTCCCAGTGTCGTACAGGAAAGATAAGGGAGCCGAGTTTGCAAAATTGAGACAGGGTCAGTTGAACATAGAAGAGTACGTGGCCAAGTTCTCTACCTTGTTGAGATTTGCTCCACACGTGGCTGAGAATGACGAAGCCGTTGCTGATAAGTTTATCAATGGCCTGAATCCTGAGATCTTTACATTGGTAAACATAGATCTTAGATCCAAGATCGATCTAAGATCTGGATATCATCAGCTGAGGGTCAGAGATTTTAATATCTTGAATACAACGTTCAGAACCAGGTGTGGACATTATGAGTTTATTGTCATGCCGTTCGGTTTGACAAACGCTCCAGCTGTATTTATGGGTATTATGAACCGTGTGTTTCAGAAATATCTTGATGATTTTGTGATTATATTTATCGATGATTTTTTGATATATTCAAAGAATATGATTGATCACGCTGAGTATTTGAGAACTTTGTTGCGAATTTTGATGGATGAGAAATTGTATGCAAATTGTTCAGAAATAAACGTATGGGAAGCACCTGTATCTATCAATACATAAGCAAGGTAACCACATAAAGAACGGTTACCTGCAACGACATCATCTGGTGCTTCCTGGGCCTGCTCCTCTATCAAAGCAAATACTCTAGCCTGCTTTCTAGGAGGCTGGCTAACTGTCTGGCTACTTCTTGGCCTCTGCTGTGACAGAGTAGTAGTCGGTGGCGGCTGGAAAGAATGAACAACAGATGATCGTCTATCTGTCTGAGCCACTGATCCAGATGACTCTATTCCCTGAGATCCCTGGGAACCTCTCTATGGATAGAGTCTGGCAAAGTGTCCCTGCTGTATGCAGATACGGCAACTACCAATCACTCCTTGGTATTGCTCAGTCCGATGTCTCCCTCCGAAAGTTTTGCAATAAGCCCCGGTATAACTCTGGCTCTGTCTGGAACCACTGGAGCTAGAATAATTGCTGCCCAACTTCTTAAACTGTTTCCCTCGGGTTTTCAGAAAATCTTTCTTTCCACCATTGCTGTTGCGACTCTCAAATCTGGGAGGTGGTTGCTGTGATTTCGGTGCTGGGGGTCAGAGATACCAATGTAAAGATCTCAGGATACCAATGAATTCTGAGATCTTTACATTGGTAAACATAGATCTTAGATCCAAGATCGATCTAAGATCTGGATATCATCAGCTGAGGGTCAGAGATTCTAATATCTTGAATACAGCGTTCAGAACCAGCTATGGACATTATGAGTTTATTGTCATGCCGTTCGGTTTGACAAACGCTCCAGCTGTATTTATGGGTCTTATGAACCGTGTGTTTCAGAAATATCTTGATGATTTTGTGATTATATTTATCGATGATTTTTGATATATTCAAAGAATATGATTGATCATGCTGAGTATTTGAGAACTGTATTGCGAATTTTAATGGATGAGAAATTGTATGCAAAATTATCGAAATGTGAATTTTGGTTGAGACATGTTGTATTTCTAGGTCATATCATATCCGGAGATGGTATATCAGTTGATCCCAACAAGGTTGAGGCCGTGATTTCTTGGCCGAGACCGACATCAGTGCCAGAGATTCGCAGTTTTATGGGTTTGGCAGGATATTACCGTCGATTTATCAAAGATTTCTTCAGTATTGCCAAACCAATCACGCAGTTGACTCAAAATAATGCTCCATTTATTTGGTCAGAGGAGTGTGAGACCAATTTTCTTGAGTTGAAGAAGAGATTGACCAGTGCTCCGATACTGACTATCCCATCAGGTACTGGTGACTTTGTTGTTTATTGTGATGCTTCTCACAGAGGATTGGGTTGTGTGTTGATGCAGCGGGGACATGTCATTGCCTATGCTTCGAGACAATTGAAGCCACATGAGACTCGCTATCCAATTCATGATTTTGAATTGGCAGCCATCGTCTTTGCACTGAAGATATCGCGACATTAACTATACGGTGAGAAGTTTGAGATTTATTCTGATCATAAAAGTCTGAAATATTTTTTTTCCCAGTCTGAATTGAATATGAGACAAAGAAGATGGCTTGATTTGCTTAAAGACTTTGTGTAAGGCCCGAGATTTTGATTACCGTGATCTGAAATGATTTGGTGATAATTGATATGATTATAGACGGAATGGATCGGACAAGAAATAGACAGGAAAGACGTACGAAGACGTGAAGCAATGTGCGAGGACAGAACACCTCGTGCATATACGCGACAGTGGCAGAAGACCTCGCACATATGCGCAAGATGTGTCCGCGCATATGCGCGAGATGTGCATGAGGTGAGTGCCGAGTCCAGAGAGTTGGGTGCATATGCGCCGAGCTACGGCGTGCATATGCGCGAGTGGTGGTATGCCGAGACAGTAGGTCTCGCGCATATGCACGACGATGGGGCTCGCATATGCGCGAGTTGTGGTGATGATACGTGCCGAGAGATATTGTCTCGCGCATATGCACCGAGGTAGGTCGCGCATATGCACGAGACGTGCAACACCAAGAATGAGCCACCTAGCCTCTCATGCAACATGTATATATATACATACATATATATATATATATATAAGCTTCGTTTCCTGAGAAAATAATCGAGAAACCCTCAGTAATTCCTCAAGACTTCACCTTGGTTTCAATTTATAATTTTGTGGAATCCGTCCGTCCGAATTTGAATCCGAGTACTGTACAAAGTTCCTAGCAAAGAGAGCTTCAACTGGACGTAAGTTTCTTACGTTTTTAATATGATTTGAAATTATGATACTGCCAGAATCAGATACGATTGATATATGGTGTTCTGGATATATTAGACAGTATATAATTGAAGTCAGATTGAAGAACGGACTGTTTATAAAATAGTTATGATTTTTTGAAGCGATATGATTGAGATTGTGAGGCCCGGGGCTAAAGAGGGCGGGGGGTGATCGCCGGTGGCATCAGTTGCACGGACAATGAGCGGCTACTGGCAGGCTTCTAGGTGGAGGGAACATGAATGAACCGACCCACACGGGAATGAGAAGGATTCCAAGACTGTTAAATGTAATGGACTGTACAGTTGAAGAGATCTTAAAAGATTTGATTGGTACTACTCATATCACAAAATGTGCATCTTCTTTTCGGTAGCTCATCACATAAGAACTCCAAAGTCAAGCGTGCTTGACTTGGGGCAATTTTGGGATGGGTGATCTCCTGGGAAGTTTATCAGGGTGCGTGCGAGTGAGGACATAAGCACGCTGGAAAGACACGTCTTGGTACAGTGAGGACAGTCATCGAATTTGGGGCGTTACAGCTGGTATGAGAGCCGACCTCTCTTAGTACGGTGTGGTTCGGGGACAAACCAAGCGGAAGCTGGTGGGCATGTGAGGCCCGGGGCCGAAGAGGGCGGGGGGTGATCGCCGGTGCCATCAGTTGCACGGACAATGAACGGCTCCTGGCAGGCTTCTAGGTGGAGGGAACATGAATGAACCGACCCACACGGGAATGATAGGGATTCCAAGACTGTTCAATGTAATGGACTGTACAGTTGAAGAGGGCTTAAAAGATTTGATTGGTACTACTCATATCACGAAGGTGCATCTTCTTTTCGGTAGCTCATCACATAAGAACTCCAAAGTGAAGCGTGCTTGACTTGGGGCAATTTTTGGATGGGTGACCTCCTGGGAAGTTTCTCAGGGTGCGTGCGAGTGAGGACATAAGCACACTGGAAAGATACGTCTTGGTACAGTGAGGACAGTCATCGAATCTGGGCGTTGCAGAGATTGTGTAGATTTGATATTATGACCTGTTATTATTGAGATTATGATTCATATTGATATCAATTATGAGTTGTGGTATTATATCTGTGATGTTGAGAGTGACGGGGTTATCAAAACTGTATTGTTATGCCGCCGAAACATCGGTAGATTGATTTTGATCAGATTCAATATTGATTGAGATTGTATCTTGATATCGTTGATATGGATCAGATTATGTTTGATTTGAGTATTGGTCATAACAGGTCTTGAATTGAGTTGTACATTGATACAGTGTATTCGATATTGTTATTGCCAGATTGATTTGACAGGCAGGGAGTTCGAGACTTCGACAGAGTCAGATCGACAGAACGAAACAAAATGTATAAATTGATGTTGATGCGGGATTGCACAACTCGAGATTGATTTGACTTGAGTTTCCCAAAATCACATACTTTACTTTATTGCATTGATATTTGCAAATGAATGAGATTGATATCTTTGGTCTATTGATTTATGTATTGTGTCATAGGCGGATGCGCCTAATCGTAGACGATTGGTCTCATGACAGGGGTGCCTGATAGTGATGGAATCGTCGCAGGGCCCATTGCACATTGTCACAGAGGTTTGGCAGGATATGCCAGGGCTGATATGCCTAGATGATTGGCCGATATGCCAGGGCGGATGTGCCTAGTCTGTGGCTGATTCGCCTAGACGCCGGACTTTTGGTCGTATCTATATGTTGGGGAGTAGAGTTGCTCCTATCTCTGAGACTCGATATAGAAAGGGCCAAAGTCCGTGAATAAAACGTACAACCACCTTGATCGGGAGTGTAGGTGGGTGTATGTTCTTGTTTAGATCGGGATCCCTAGATTAGGAAGAGTCGAGTCAGAGTCTAAGAATCACGGAGTGTGATTCAGAGTTTGTATTGATTCATGTTTCTTATTAGATACATGTTATGAAATATCTATTTCATGCTTTTATATCTCTTTATATGAAATGCATGTATACATGATTTATACTGGGAATGTAATTCTCACCGGAGTTATCCGGCTGTTGTCTTGTTTTTATGTGTGCTTGACAACAGGTGGGACATGATCAGGATCAGGAAGAGGTTGAAAGATTATAGTTAGCGTGGAGATCCGGGCCCAGAAGCAGAATAGGATTCAGCACTGGATGTATAGTCGTTGAACCTAGTTGAGATAGAGACATGTAGTACATGATTTTACTTTAATTTTGATATGTATATCAGATAGATTACTGTTACGTTTCCGCATTTACAATTTAAAAGAAAAAAAAATTAGTCCCACTTTTCTTAATTGTTAAATTTAACATTACTAATGATTAAGACATGAATTAGCGTCCGGGTCCCCACAGCAGGTGGTATCAGAGCAATATGTCTAGAACTGTAGGTTCTTGAGACTGAGATAGAATCTAGTGAGCGGGGTAGAATGAGTTTTCTTTCCTTGCATGTGATTGCTAGCATGTAATTTATTATAATGTTGAATTACATTGTATATGCTAATATTGCAATATGTGTTTACTGTTTTTGAAGATACATGTTACCTTTATATCTGAGTCGATTTGGTAATGTGTATTATTTGAGAATGAATGAGAACTGATTCTTGATCAGAGGTAACTGATCAGAAAGAGACTGAGACGAATTTGTCTCATGTGATTGCTAACTCTTGTGATCATCAGATATTCCTCCTCGAAGAATTTCAGAACGAGGAAATATTTTGACTAATCAGATGGATGTGTCAGAAACTCCAATGGAAATACAGTTGAAAAGGTTTCAGTCATAGGCACCGCCGATTCTGAAGGGTACTGAGAAGACTGTTGATTGTGAGAGCTGGATAGATGATATAGGAATACTGTTTGATTCACTTGAGTACCCAGTTGAACGTAGAATTAAACTGATGGGGCATAAATTACAGGAGGTCGCAAAGAACTGGTGGATTGCAACCAAAGAAGCCTTAGTACATCGTGGTACGATGATTACGTGGGAAATCTTCAAAGTGGAATTTTATTGAATGTTTTTTCTAGGTTCGTACCGAGAAGATAAGAAGACAGAGTTTGAAAATTTGAAACAGGGTCAGCTAAATATTGAAGAATATGTTTCTCAATTTTCTACCTTGCTACGTTTTGCTCCTCACGGGGCTGAAAATGATGAAGTTGTGACTGATGAGTTTGTTAAGGGATTGAATGCTGAGATATTGACATTGGTAAACACTGGCCGACCCTATAATTTTACTGATGCTCTAAGTAGAGCCAAGAGAGCCGAAGCCATTCTGATGAGACAGAAAGGAGCTTCGTTTGTGCCTGTAGCATCGAGACTACAACAACCACCTCTCGGACCTGACACTGGTAGTAGCAGTGGTGGAAAGAAAGACTATCTGAAAGCTCGAAAGAAAAAGTTCAAGAAATTAGGAAGCGGTTCGTCTAGTTCCAGTGGTTCTTGCAAGAGTTATACAGGACCTTATTGCAGCACTTGTGGAGGGAAGCATTCCACAGAGCAGTGCCGAGGAGTATGTGGCACTTTTCGTATTTGTAGACAGCTGGGACATTTTGCGCTAGTTTGTCCCCAGAGAAATACTCAGAGGTCACAGGGTGCCGAGTCATCTGGATCAGTGACTCAGACTGATAGACCATTATCTGTTGTTTACTCTTTTCAACCACCCCCTACTCAGACACAACCAGGGTCAGAAGGAAGGCAGAATAAGGGCAGTGACCGAGGAACAGACCCAGGATGCACTTGATGATATAGTGGCAGGTAACTGTTCTTTTATGATTATTCCTTGTATGTATTGAGAGATTCTCGTACATCCTATGTATGATTTCTGAATGAACTGCATTGATGTATTCTTTATCTGTTGAGTCAGTGTCTGTTGTAGTATTTTATCTCTTCAGTTTTTGGGAGCGGTTTGATATCAATGAATTTTGTAAAACATTGTATACTGCAGTGAAATGAGAATGAGATTGGGTTAGCTGGTGTGTACTTGTATTGTCTGATTGTGACTGCATTCTTGATATTGATATGCTGATCAAGTACAGAGCTACCATAGACTATTTCCAGAAGATGGTAAGATTCGAACCTGAAATGGCTAAAGAATGAATATTATACGGTAAGGATTCTGCATTAAGAATTCATTGATATTCGTACTATCTATGACTCGATCATTACAGAAAGGAGCAGATGGACTCCTTATGTATTCAGTTGACTTACTGAAATTGAGTCCATCATTGGTTGACTTGCCAGTGACATGAGACTTCCCGAGTTTGATTCTAGCCAGTGAGATTGATTTCCGCCTTGACTTGATATTAGGTACTGTTTTATTTTTAAAACACTGTGCCGAATGATACCAATTGAATGGAAGGATTTGAAAATTCAGGTAGAAGATTTACATGTCGAGAGTTACATGTGATTGAGTGTTTCTCTTTGGGATGTATCAGCTATGTTGGTAAATTGATAAACTCTGTGTTCATAATATTTTGATTCTCTGATTAGTTGATCCATGATATTTTGGTATATTCGAAGAATATGAATAATTTTGTTAAATATCTGAGTATTGTATTGAATATTTTGAGAACTGGAAAGTGGTATACTGTGGGGACCCGGACGCTAATCATTCTCTTAATCATCGTTGGGATTTAATTATCAATTCTGATAAACAGGGTCTAAAAATTTTTCTTTTTAAAATGCATCTGCGGAAGGTAATGGAATCTAAATAATATACATCTCTGTATAACAACTACATTTCAGTATAAAAGTACAATACTGTACAAACTAGGTCTAAGGTTCAGTTACTAAATTCAAGTAATAAAAACAAGTCTACAATAAGTCCGGAATCACCACGCTAACTCGTCTTCTCTCATCATCTTCTTGACCCCGATCCAGCCCCACCTGTTGTCATGCACACTGTGACACCCTGACTAGTTACAATTAAAATACAGCGAAAATTAAAATTTTCTTTCAAATGGAAGGAATTTCAAAATACATTTCATAAAGTGTTTACAAAATAACAACGTGATCATTCCAATGACATAACAAAATACAAAAATATCATTAATGTGATCATGTTACAAAATGATACAAAATAATCATCCTTCCAATCTTCGTATGCATATGACCCCCATCCACAGTCAATGTTCCGGTCCGTCGCTCTTATCTGCATCACATGAATAAACTGAAATGAGAATGAATCTCAGCAAGTGGAACTCTAACATAGCAATGATACATAGTATACTCTGTAAAACATGACTTTGAAATCAGAAATACCATCAACTCTGAAACATGAATAATGTAGCAATAACTGTAGCAATAGCATAGCAATAGGATGGTATTCTCTTTTCTCTGGTTGGATTGATATCAATAGTATCTCTGCTCTGGTGCTAATATCCCTATCGATATAAACCGATAACTCTGAGGGATAAAAGCCTATGGTCGATGATCATCTAATTGCATGCAATGCTCTGACTATGATTAATCAATCCAATAAAACATTTGAACTCTGAATATCATTTAAAGCCGTCGTTTCGCAATCTCATATTTTCTCTTGTATTCCCTTTTTAACAATAGTGAGACATACAATGCCTCCAATAGAAAATCAATAAAATCAATACATAACAATGGATCAATGGAAGGGAATAACACTTTGAAACCTTCAAAACACAATACATATAATATCATGTGAGCAAAAAGGATGAAATTCCACTTACAAACCAATAGAACACCTCAAACTTAGCTCTTGGTACACCACCTACAACAATAATCCATAAACAACACCAAAATCAACTCTATATCCACAAATACAAGTCAAATAATCCATTAACCAACTCAAACATCAAGCCCAAGTCAACCCTTAACTCAAAACCTTAATAGAATCGCACCAAAAACTTACCTAAGCTTCCTTATACCACGGAGAACGTCGATCTCAAGTCGGAAATCCAAATAAACCCAAGAATCAAAGGTAGGAAGCAATTGAAAATGGAGAAAACCCTTGTTCTAGAGAGGAAAATCGAGAATGAAGATAGAAGATAAGGTAGGTATGGCCAACAACTCCCAAAAAGCAACTTAAAAACTCGCCCATACTTACACCGCGGGTGCGGTCACACAAGCACCGCGGGTGCGCTATGCCTTCGGCCAACCAAAACAATTCCCATGCACAATGACCGCGGGTGCGGTGCTACATTTACCGCGGGTGCGGTCTCACCGCGGGTGCGGTGCTTACACTGCCGCGGGTGCGGTGATGCCACGGCCTTCCAAAACCAAAATGATGAACAGTACACCGCGGGGGCACTCCTCTAAGAGCGCGGGTGCACTCAAGCTACGGCAATGAACAGTACCAATGCAACTAAAATCAATCCGAAATGCTGAAACGAACAATCAACACCAACTAATACCTCAAAACAATAATAACCAATAATACTATGGCCAAAAACACAACTCTAAACATCTAATCACATAACCCAAATAACAAGTAAAGCTTAAACCGTCCCGTACACCGGGCTCGGCTATTACAATCTCCCCTCCTTAGAAGAATTTCGTCCGCGAAATTGACGTCACTGCACGAACAACTCAGGATACTACTCTCTCATCTCATCCTCTGGTTCCCACGTAGTCTCTTCGATCAAATGGTTCCTCCAAAGGACTTTAACGATGCCGACCTCTTTGTTCCTCAAAACTCTAACTGAGCGATCCAAGATCTGGACCGGAATCTCTTGGTACGTCAAATTCGGCGTCAAGTCCAATGGCTCGTGGCGAAGAACATGGGAAGGATCTGCAATATACTTCCTGAGCATCGAAACATGAAACACATTATGGACTCTGTCAAGATCGGGCGGTAGGGCTAATCGGTAGGCTCGGTCACCAACTCTGTCCAAGATCTCAAAAGGGCCAATAAACCTCGGACTCAGCTTACCCTTCTTACCAAATCGCATCACACCCTTGAGAGGTGCTATCTTCAAAAATACATGATCGCCAACCTCGAACTGCAAAGGTCTGCGACGAACATCTGCATAGCTCTTCTGTCTGGACTGAGCAGTCTTCATCCTCTCTCTGATCACTGCAACAACATCGGCAGTCTGCTGAACCAACTCGGGGCCCAACATCTTCCTCTCACCAACCTCATCCCAAAACAAAGGCGATCTGCACTTCCTGCCATAAAGTGCCTCATACGGTGCCATCCCAATCGACGCCTGGTAGCTATTGTTATATGTGAACTCCACAAGTGGCAATTTAGAATCCCAGCTACCAGAATAGTCAATAGTACAAGCTCTGAGCATATCCTCAAGAATCTGAATGACCCTCTCTGACTGACCGTCGCTCTGGGGATGATAAGCTGTACTCAAATGGAATTATAACCTCTCTGAACTCTGGGAAGACCAGTCACGAAATCCATCGTAATATGCTCCCACTTCCACTGAGGAATCGGCAATGAAAGCAATGTCCCAGCAGGTCTCTGATGCTCAATCTTCACCTGCTGACAAGTAAGGCACTGAGAAATGAACAAAGCAATATCTCTCTTCATACCTGGCCACCAGTAGAGCCGACGAAGATCCTGATACATCTTCGTACTGCCTGGATGAATCGAATAAGGTGTGGTATGAGCCTCTGACAGAATGTCTCGTCGAATATCATCGCCTGAAGGAACACAAATACGGCCTCTGAAAGTCACCAAACCATCACCATTCGAACCAAACTCTGAATTACCCCTCTCCTCAGCTCTAGCTCTCAACTCTAGCAACTGCACATCAGTCGCCTGCTCTCTACGGATCCTGTCCGTCAAAGTAGATCGAATAACCAACGCTGAAAGACGAGCAATGGTACCTGGAATCACCAGATCAATCTCTTCTCTCTGCAAATCCATCAACAATGGCCTCTGAATCAAAGAACTCAATGAAGCACTCGACTTGTGGCTCAAAGCATCAGCCACAACGTTCGTCTTCCCTGGGTGGTAACTGATCATCACATCGTAGTCCTTGACAAGCTCTAACCACCTCCTCTGTCGCATGTTGAGCTCTTTCTGCGAAAACAGATACTTCAAACTCTTGTGGTCTGTGAAGATCTCACACTTTTCGCCATACAGATAATGCCTCCAAATCTTCAGGGCGAAAACCACAGCTGCTAGCTCCAAATCGTGCGTCGGATAATTCTTCTCATAATCCTTCAACTGGCGAGAAGCATAGGCAATAACCTTACCTCGCTGCATCAGCACTGCACCAAGGCCTCTCTTTGATGCATCGGTATAGACCACAAAATCCTCGGAACCACTAGGCAAAGAAAGAACAGGAGCTGTCGTCAACCTGTCCTTCAACTCCTGAAATGCACGCTGGCAATCGATAGACCACTCGAACTTCACAGTCTTCCTCGTCAGATTGGACAATGGCAGGGCAATCTTGGAAAAATCTGAAATGAAACGACGATAATAACCCGCCAAACCAAGGAAACTGCGTACCTCAGAGACAGTGGTAGGAATAGGCCAATTCTGAATCGCCTCTATCTTCAATAGATCAACAGCAATGCCATCCCTCGAAACAACATGGCCTAGGAAAGAAATCTGATCCAGCCAAAACTCACACTTCTTCAGCTTGGCAAACAACCTCTTCTCTCGCAACAACTGAAGAACCACTCTGAGATGCTCTGCATGAAGCTCTCTGGTCTTGGAATAGATCAGGATATCATCGATGAAGACAATGACGAAGCTATCCAGATAAGGCTTGAACACACGGTTCATCAAATCCATGAAGACTGAAGGGGCATTGGTCAAACCAAAAGACATGACGAGAAACTCATAGTGACCGTACCTGGTCCGGAACGCTGTCTTAGGGATATCGGACTCCCTAACCTTCAACTGATAGTAGCCAGACCGAAGATCAATCTTCGAGAATACAGTAGCACCATGAAGCTGATCAAACAAATCATCTATCCGAGGTAACGGATACTTATTCTTGACAGTCACTTTGTTGAGCTCCCTGTAGTCGATACGCAGCCGCAAAGATTCATCCTTCTTCTTGACAAACAGAACCGGAGCTCCCCAAGGCGAAGAACTCGGACGAATAAAACCCTTATCTAGAAGATCCTGCAACTGCGCCTTCAACTCCTTCATCTCAGTAGGAGCCATCCGGTACGGAGCCTTAGAAATAGGAACCGTACCTGGAGCTAAATCAATCACAAACTCAACATCTCTGTCCGGTGGCAAACCCGGAACATCATCCTCGAACACATCAGCAAACTCCCTCACAACATCAATATCATCTACATTCAACTTAATCAGTCTATCAACATCCACAATAGAAGCCAGAAAAACAACACAACCTCTACACATCAACCTCTCAGCCTCAAGACAAGAAATAAAAGGAAGGACCAGCGAAGTACATGAGCTGGCGAGAACTCCTCCCTGGCCATCATCTGCAAAAGCTACTGTCTTAGCAACACAATCGATAACTGCACGATAAGTCGAAAGCCAATCCATGCCAAGAATAACATCGAAAGCAACCATAGGAATAACAATTAAATCAGCGAAGACAACTCGCTCCTCAATACGAACAGGGCACGCAAACACAATCGATGTCGGGCACAACACGTCCCCCGAAGGCAAAATAACACTAAGCTGAAGGGGAAGAACAGAAGGAACTATACCCAAAGATCTCAAAAACAAATCAGACATAAAAGAATGAGTAGCACCAGTATCTACCAAAGTCGTAGCTACTCTGCATGAAATCAAAATAGTACTAGAGATCAATGAAGAATCACGATTAATACCTTCCTTGGTCATCGAAAAGATACGACCCTGCACCTTCCCTTGGCTAGCTCCTCTCGGACAATCTCTGGAAACGTGGCCTGCCGTGCCACAACGATAACAAGTATGAGTGCCATATCTGCACTCTCCTCGATGATGCTTGCCACACTTAGGACAAAGTGGCTTCTCGGGATCAAATGGAACAACTGGAACTGGCGGAGGTCTAGGACTCGACTCCATCTTGCCCTTGCCCTTGAAACGATCCCTGCCCCTCTGATTAGAACCCTGGCCTCTCTGAGCAACAGCTTGATGCCTCTCCTGCCTCTCTCTGGCGATATCCTTCTCGTCCTGCTCGGCCAACAAAGCTTTGGACACAATCTCCTTGAAAGTAACGGCCTTGGACATATTGATATCTCGTCGAATCTCAGCTCTAAGGCCTCGAATGAAATGAGCGCCTTTGTCCTTGTCGTTCGAAGCAATATACGGAGCAAAAAGGCAACCCTCCTCAAACTTCAGAATATACTGACCAACATCCAAGCTCCCCTGACGAAGCTCCAAGAACTCCGTAACCTTCCTCGCTCTAAGGGCATCGGGGAAATACTTGTCGTAGAACAAGTCCGTAAACTCAGACCACTTCAGTGTCGCAACAGTAACACTGACCTTCGTCGCATTCGACCAAATGCGGGCAGCCTTAACCAACATGAAAACAGCACAACTGTAATGCCCGAGAATTAATCACTGTTAATCAAGGATTATTGAATTATAATCTAACGTGATTACGAAAGGACCAACTGAGACACGATTTAAGATAATGTGTGGCCATTTATTTTTAATTTCAGAGTGTGTTGCCGAACCAACACTGCACCCGCGCCCTTGCATGTACCGCACCCGCGGTGCATGGACAGAAATTTGGTCAGTTTTTCCGAAGGGTCACCGCACCCGCGGTGTTAGCAGGGACCGCACCCGCGGTGCAGTACCGCACCCGCGGTCTCGACAGGTACCGCACCCGCGGTCATGCAATTCCAGAATTGATAAGATTGTCGAAGCTTGAGCGCACCCGCGGTCTTACACCTACCGCACCCGCGGTGCAGCGTGTTTTGCTAAAATTGTGCCACCTCGTCGAATTCATGCATGGATATATATAAACAAAATCCTTCAGAATGATCAGGCAAAAATTCAGAGAAAGGGTCGAATCTTTGGCACAGAAAATCCTTACGCCTTTTGCGAGAAATCCGTCCGTCTGATTTTAAATCTGACTTCAGTATCGAGTTCCTAGCAACGTAGGCTACAACTGGACGTAAGTTTTACTACGTTTTGACATGCTTTGGAATTATGATATTGTCAGAATTGAATGGAACTCATATATGTTGTTCTTGTCGTATTAGACATCATAAAATCGAAGTCAGATTAAGAAACAGACTGATTATGGAATTGTTATGATTTTTGGAATCAAGTTATATCAGAATTGAGTTGTTATTGAGTATGGGATATTAGAATTAATATCTGATTGATATGGTATTGTTGGGTATATTGATATTATACCGTTATGCCATCGATATTGAATTAGATTGAGTATTGAGCAGGACAGATTTAATTCGAGTGGTGTATTGATATTATACTCCTCAATATTGTTCTTGTCAGACTGAGTATTGACAGGCTTTGAGTTCGAGACTTCGACAGAGCCAGAGTATAAGAAAGAAAGGTATAAATTAATGTTGAGTTGGGATTGCACAACTCGAGGAAGGTTTGACTCGAGTTTCCCTAAATCACATACTTTGACTTATTGCATTGATATTTGCAATTAATCAGACTTATGATTGTAGTTTATTGATTTATAGCTACTGTGTGATAAGATTGATATTTGTAGTTTATTGATTTATAGCTACTGCATGTAATGACTGCTGATTCGCTAGTCATTGACTGATTTGCTTAGATACTGACTGTATGTATTGATAACTGAGTCGTTGAGTCACCGGCTGATTCGTCGGGTTATTGACTGATACGTTCATTATAGGCTGATTCGCCTAGTCACCGGCTGATTCGTCTGGTGATAGACTGATTCGTCTAAACTTAAGCTGATTCGCTTAATTACAGGCTGATTCGTCTGATTATTGGCTGATTCGCCTAATTACCGGCTGATTCATCGGGTTATTGATTGAGTCGTCAATTCTGCGGCTGATTCGCCCAGACACTGATATATGAATTATATCGATGCCGTTTAGGGATTGATTCATTCCTATCGACTGAGATTCGATATAATACCTATATTCAGACATCGGGATCCCTAGGTTAGAGTTGAGTCGAGTCTGAGACGACGTGTCAGTTGAGTCGAGTCTGAGATGACGCGTCGGTTGAGTTGAGTCAGATATGACAGGTTGATTCACATTGTTTATACCATTCATGATTATTGAATGTTGGATATGGATTTATGTTTCTGATTTGAGACATGTTATGAATAATCCTTATGTGCTTTCGTATATGTTTTTATATGACTGCATGTTTACATTGTTTATACTGGGATATTTATATCTCACCGGAGTTATCCGGCTGTTGTCTTGTTTTGTATGTTGTACAGGACTTGTACATTTATACTGAGATATATATTCATGTTTAATATGTAATTTGAGTAAATTACATTACGTTTCCGCTTTGTATTTGAAAAAAAAATTAGACCCTGTTTTATAATTGATTAATTAGTCCCAATAATGATTAAGATTATGATTAGCGTCCCGGTCCCCACAACAGGTGGTATCAGAGCTGTAGGTACCAGAACTGTAGATTCTTGAGATTGAGATAGAAGAGGCTAGTGAGCCGGGTAGATTGAGTTTTCTTTCCTTGCTTGTGAATGCTAGCATGCTTACTGCTTTATATAATACATGTTACTTGACTTATCTGATTTGATTTTGTAATATGTATTATTGGGAACGAATCTGAATTGATTCTCGATCAGCAGTAAGATGATCGGAGGAGAGACTGAATTGAAACAGGTTTGTTGGATTGGATTACTAATCCTTTTGAGTTTCAGATATGCCTCCTAGACGAATTCCAGAACAGGGTAGTACATCGAATCCTCCCATGGATGTAACCCCGACTTCGATGGAAACCTTGCTGAAGAGGTTTCAGTCATTCAAACCACCCACTCGGAAAGGTACTGAGAACTGCTAGTTGTATCAATGAACCATTGAGGGCCACACAAGTACTTGCTTAGTAAATCCCGAAGAGAAGTAAAATAGTTCAATGTGTTGAACGGCTTATAAATGTGTTTATAAGCGTAAAGAAAATTAGAAGTATGACTTCTATGAGAGAAATATAAATTTTAATTTATGGAAGTGTTCCTAAGATTAAAATTTGGCCAAGTAAATAATGTAGTTGAAAATTGTGATTTTCATAAACATTGTTGTGGACTAAATTAAATTAATTCAAGTGTTGAATTAATTAAACACTAGTAGACCTAGTAGAGTCTAAATAATTAAATTAATTCAAGTGTTGAATTAATTAAATAATATTGAGTCTTGTAGAGCTCAATTTAAATAATTATTTAACTAGTGGGACTTGAGTAAAATCAAGTAATATTTAATTTATCTCAAATGTGTTTGAGATAATAAAATTTAGTCTATGGTTTTTAATGTGTTAAAAACCATATAATATACAAGTGAGACATGTAGGGATTGCATGCTTGGGAGGTGAAGAGCCTTGATTACTTTTTAATAAAATATTCAAAAGGCATGCAACTTTTGAGAGACAACTTTTCACAATACCTAGGCTATTCTCCCACACTCCCAATATCATCACTTGGCCGAAATTTCTTGGAAGATTTTCTCTCCATTTTTCTTTCTCTTTTGTTCTTCATTTTCTTGGAAGAAAATCATTCTCTTTGAAAAATCCTCAAGTTTTTCTAGTGCAAAACTTGAGGGGATTTACCTTGTTGAGTGGTGGGCCTAATTCTTTGGGAGAAGAAGGTGAGCTTGTAGATTTGTCCACCAAACAAGAGCTTTGTTATTTAAAACAAAGTTGGAGCCATTTCATCAACTCTAAGGAGTTGATAGGTATATTTCTTAAAACATCCTATGCATGTTTTTAGTTTTTGTAAATGTTGCACAAAATATATATGGGGGCCGAAATTTTCTTGATAAAATTTTAATTTTTCGCTTCCGTTGCGTTTCCGGCCCCCGTAACCGGTCCGCTTTCATTATATCCCTCAGAGTTGTCGATTGATGGTATTCAATGTTTTAAAGCCATGTTTTACAGAGTATGTTATGTTCATTGCTATGTAAGAATTCCACTTGCTGAGTTTTATACTCATTTCAGTTATTTCATGTGATGTAGCTAAGAGCGACGGACCAGGACAGTGATTGTGGCCCAAGGTCATATGCATACAAAGTTGGAAGGATGGCATTTTTGGACATGATCATAGGAATGATATTTTGTATTTTTGTTATGTCATTTGAATGATCATGTATTTATTTTGGTTGCAAATATTTTGTAAATGAATTTATGTTATGTAATTGTAATCCTTCCATCCTTCAATTGAAAATTTTAAATTTCGCTGTATTTTTATTGTAACGGGTCAAGGTGTCACATTGATAGAAGGCATCTCTACATTGCCATTTCAGATTCATCATACCTCACTTTGACATCGAGACCTCGACATCGATAAAGGTTTAACAACGAAAGGTATAATGCATGTTTTGTTTGGGAAGATACAACTCAAATGAGATCTCATTTGAGTTTCCCAACCAAAATCACATACTAGATTTATTGTTTATCTTGTGATATGATTGTGACTTGTTTATAGACTTGTATTCAAATCTTTTGAGATGATTATGCTTTGTTTACAGATTATTATTCATTGCATTTAAGATAGGGAGTCTTGACATGTAATGCCCGAGAATTATAGAACGGATAAACCAAGATTATTAATCTTCGTTAACGTGAGACTCGGAAGATATGAGAACGCATGATATGCAATGAGGGAAGAAAAGACATGAGAAAATAAGAGTTTTATTGGAGACAAGACCGCACCCGTGCTCAGGTTAGTACCGCACCTGCGGTGAATGTCTAGTAGGGTACCTAAATTTGACATTTCGAGATCGCACCCGCGGTGCAAGAGGGACCGCACCCGCGGTAGTGACACCACACCCGCGATCTTGTACGTAGCGCACCCGCGGTCGTCAAAAGTCAGAAAGTGATGATAATGCCGAAGCATGAGCGCACCCGCGCTCCTGGAAGCACCGCACCCGCGGTCATGCGTGTCGCATGAAAAATGATGCCAAGTTTCATGAAGTGCATGCAGTATATATACAGAGGAATGACACGTTTTCCCTCAGAATTGCAGAAAATGAGGTCGAGGCTTTGAGAGAAAAATCCTTACGCCTTTTAAACTTGCGATTGTGGAAGATCCGTCCATCAGAATTCAAATTTGACTTCAGTTCTGAGTTCCTCGTGACACGAGCTACATAAGGACGTAAGTTTTGTTACGTTTTGAGATTTTTTGAGAATATGATCTTGCTAGAATTGCATGTGATTCAGATATGGTGTTTCTACTACCGTAGACATTGTAGAATTGAAGACAGATTAAAGAACATACTGTTTCTGTAGTTGTTATGATTTTTGAAAGATATTGACTGAGATTCTATATCAGAATTGTGTTAGTATTCAGATTATGAATTGTATTGACACAGATTATGGGTTCTAGAATTATATTTGTGATGTTCAGATTGACGGAGTTATTCAGATTGTGTTGTTATGCCGTCGAAACATCAGTTGATCTAGATTGATCAGATTCAGATACGATTTTGATTAGATTGTGATATTATTGATATGACTCAGATTGTATCTTGTTCAAACATTGATCAGATTGTATACTGAATTGAGTATTGATCAGAACAGATTGTATATTGAGTTATTCAGTGATACTATGTATTCGATATTGTCTTTTCAGATTGGATATGGACAAATTTGAATACAGGTCATCGTCTTCGTCAGACAGGGAAGACAAAGGTATAATTCATGTGATATTCGGGAAGACACAACTCAAATAGATCCTATTTGAGTTTCCCAACAAAATCACATACTAGATTATGGTTATATTATTATATGAATACGCTTTATTTTTATGCTGATTGCTACTGCTTTGGTTACAGATTGTTATGCATTGCATCTAAGATAGGAGAGTTTTGACAGCTATTGTCAATTATCTAGATGTTCGGTGTATCTCAGCTTAGGAGCAGCTCTGACTCCTATTGCAGCCGTTGATACAGCTCAGACCAAAGTCTAGGAATAAGACGTACAGTCACCCCGAGTGGGAGGGTAGGTGACAGCAATTGACGTCTTATTCACACCGGGATCCCTAGAGTTATAGTTGAGTCGAGTCTAGACATGATTTGACTAGAACTGCATGCGTTTATAGATGTGGTTTCATAGACAATGAAACCCATGTTTATTGCTTTCAGTTATGAAAGCATGTTTAGGTGATTTGATTTAAATTGCATGTCTATCTGAATTGAGTTGCATGCTTATTTTGATTTGATTTCATAGATTATGAAATCTAGTATTTTTGAATATAATCATGATAGCATGTTTTATGATTTAGATTGTTTCTATACACGCTTACCATGTTTTATTCTCACCGGAGTTATCCGGCTGTTGTCTTGTTTTGTATGTGTGCATGACAACAGGTGGGGCTGGATCGGGGTCAAGATGATGAGGAGAGAAGAAGAGTTAGCGTGGTGATTCTGGACTTACTTTAGATTTGTTTTATTACTTGAATTTAGTAACCGAACCTTAGACTTAGATTGTACAGCTGTGGGGACCCGTGCTCTAATTCTTTTTCTTGGGATTAAATGGATCATTAATATAAAATGTGGGTCAAATTTTCGCTCTTTAACATTCCATCAAATGTTACTAACTAGGCATAAAACATGTCTCTATTTTATTACATTAGCATATTATACAAATATAAAATACAAGTCTTGTTCTTACAACTAGTGTTCACTATCATCTATAAACAAAAGATAGTCCAAAGCTAATAAAAAGACCACTAGTCCTCTGCTGCGCCCGTGATCTCCACGCTAACCCGATCATCTCTGTCTCGACCCAGATCCTGTCCCACCTGTTGTTATGCACACATACAGACATAACAACAGCCGGAAAACCGTTGAGAACAAATCCCAGTATAAACATGTATACATGCAGTAAAACAATCTAAAACATGTAACATGCTAACATGAATGACATGCGTATATAATCATGAAATGCGAGTCTAATCATGTCTAGATGCGACTCGACTAGAACTCTAGGGATCCCGTTGTGAATAAGACGTCACTGGCTGTCACCTACCCTACCAATCGAGGTGTTGTACGTCTTATTCCTAGACTTCGGCCTGATCTGTATCCGCGTCTACAATAAGGGCGGTGATCTTCCCCTAAGCTGAGATATCGCCGAACATCTAGTAGTCTGCCTGATCTCCAGACTGCCCTATCTTAATGCATGAATACACAATCTGTAAACAAGCATAATGCAATGCTACACAATCTGTAAACAAAGCATCGCAAGATTTGAATACAAGTTCTATAAACAAATCTATAACAATCATAATCATATCAAGGTATGAACAATAAAACAAGTATGTGATTTTGGTTGGGAAACTCAAATGTGATCTCATTTGAGTCGTGATTCCCCAAACAAAACATGTACTATACCTTTCGTCGTAGAATCGCTGTCACGGTCGCCAATACGAATCTGAAATGGAAATATGGATACGCACTCTATCAATTTCTAATCTAAATCAACACATAACCAAGTTACTACGTGATCTCTATATAATCTGACGGCATAACGACGTAATTCTCGATACCGGTCAATCAAATTCTCAACACATATCAACACATTATCATTCTAAACTCATCAACTCATAATCATCATCCTAACATGTCATAGTATTTAAAATCTGCATATTTAGCTCTAAACATGCTATAAAAATCGTAACAATTGCATATGACCTCCGTTCTTCGATCCGGTTACGAATATATTATCTTCATACTCACAAGAACATATCCTAGAGTTCAGATCTTAATTCTCCTAACAACAATATCTCAAATCATGTTGAAAGTGAACAATACTTACATCACCTTGTAGCTTGGAGTGAGAGGAGTCCAAATCTATACTTAGATTTTAGTTTGGATAAGAAAATCTTGCACTAATTAACTTTGAATTGAAAGAACCTTTCTTCTCCCTGGAATCTCTCTCTCTCTCGATTTTGCTTCTGAAATGGCAAGGAATAGAGACAACTCTATATATATCTTGCATGGTTGAGGACAAATGGCTTGTTCTTTGATGTACACGTCTCGCGCATATGCGCGACATCACCCGCGCATATGCGCGAGACCTACTGGTCTCGGCCATGCAGAATTTAACACTTCGCGCATATGCGCCACTTTTCTCGCGCATATGCGCCATTGTTACTGGAGGTGTCGCGCATATGCGCCGCTTCTCTCCGCGCATATGCGCCAATGCTACTGTAGATGTCGCGCATATGCGCCACTCTTTCCGCGCATATGCGCCAACTATTCTGTCCAAATTTTTAAGGTTTTCTCCTCTTGTCCATGTATTTCTTATTCTCATCTCACTAAACACTCCTCATTATATATATATACCTACGCATATATATTCCGAGTATTATGTCGATGAGAACTATTAATCTCGAGCCTTACAACAGCATTGTACTTTTATACTGAAATGTATTTTATACTGAGATGTATATTATCTAGATTCCATTACCTTCCGCATTTACATTTTAAAAAGAAAAATTTTTAGACCCTGTTTATCAGAACTGATAATTAAATCCCAACGATGATTAAGAAGATGATTAACGTCCGGGTCCCCACAACAGGTGGTATCAGAGCGATAGATCCTTTAGATTGAGATAGTCAGAGTTGATAGATCTTTTAGACTGAGATAGTAGAGAATGAGCGGGGGTAGATTGAATTTTCTTCCTTGCATGTGATTGCTAGCATGAGATTTATGTCAATGTTGACTTGCATGATGTGTGCTAGCATGATTTACTGCTTTCCCTATTACATGTTGTTTGTATCTGAGTTGATTGCAGCATGTAATTGTTAAGCCTGAATCAGAACTGAGTCTCGATCAGAGGTATAGGATCAGAGAAGGGCTGAGACAGATTGTATAGACTGTGTACTAACCGGTTTGATATTCAGATATACCGCCTCGGAGAATTCCAGAAAAGGGTAGTACTTCGTCTGAACAGATAGATGCATCAGAAACTCAGATAGAAGTAAAGTTGGTAGAATTACAGTTATTTCAGCCGCCGATTTTGAGTGGTATCGAGACATCTGAAGACTGTCAGAACTGGTTGGATGACATAGAAATATTGTTTGATTTCCTTGATTGTACAGATGAACAAAAAGTTAAACTGGTATTCCACCAGTTACGAGAGGTTGCCAGAAGTTGGTGGATTACAATTAAGGGAGTATTAGCACAACGTGGTATTGTGATCACATGGGAAGTCTTCAAAGCTGAATTCTATCAAAGATTTTTCCCAGTTTCATACCGGGAGGACAAAAGAGCAGAATTTGAGAATTTGAGACAAGGCCAATTGAATATTGATGAATATTCTGCGAAATTCTCTACTTTATTGCGTTTTGTTCCTCATTTAGCAGGGAATGATGAAGCTGTAGTGAATCAGTTCATCAGAGGATTGAATTCAGAGGTAGTTGCATTGATGAATTTACAGCGACCTTACCATTTTGCTGACATCATGAGTAGAGCAAAGAGAGCTGAGGCGAGTCTGATTAGACAACTAGGGAGGTTGTGTGTGAAGCAACCCCAGACACAGCAATCCCCTCTTCGATTTGATCGAGGCAGTACGAGTGAAAAGCAAGATTTGCTGAAAGCTCGGAAGAAGCCATTCAAGAAGATGGGAGGTGGTTCATCTAGCTCTAGCGTTTCTGGTCCAAGCCATACTGAAGTGTATTGCAGGAGTTGCGGAGGGAGACATTCCACCGAGCAATGCCAGGGAGTGACTGGTAGATGCAATATTTGTGGACAGCCGGGACACTTTGCTAAATTCTGTCCCCAGAAGCGTTCCCGAAGATTGTAGGGAACAGAGTTCAATTGAAAACACAGATCCAGAATTCACAACAGGTACTATTCTTTATGATTCTATTGCATATGTATTGATATATACTAATTCATTTGTTAAAAATATCTTTGACTGAGTTGCATGGAGATATGCTGTATCTGTTGGGTTTGTATGTACTGTAGTATTGATGTCCTTGCTTGTTGAGGAAATGTTGATATCAGAGATTTCTGTATATATTGTATACTACAGTAAGATGAGAATGAAATAGAGATAGATTATGATGTACTTGTGTTTTCTGATTTGAACGCATTATTGATATGTACATGCTGAACAAGTACAGACATATTGTAGAATTTTTCCAGAAATGGTAAGAGTCAGACCAGAGATGACTGATTAGTGGAGATCCCACGATAAGGATTCTAGATTTAGAAATCCTTTGATATCTGTATTGTATATGACTCGATTAGTACAGAAAGGAGCAGATTGCATCCTTATGTATTCAGTAGATCCACTGAAATCGCGCCTAGCATTGGCAGATTTGCCAGTGATATATGAGTTGGCCGATATTTTTTCTAGATAAGATTTCAGATTTGTTGTGATCTCAGAAAGATAAACTTCAGAAATTGAATGTAGATCAGGTATTGTTTGTATGTTAGAATTCAGTACAGAATGACATGGAATGTACAGAATGATACAGAATGAATTAAAATAATTGAAAGATCAGTAGAAAAGTATCAGCCAGGAGTTACAGTTGATTTAGTGTTCCTATTTGGCATGTGTCAGTATAGTCAGAGATGTTCTGATGATTCTATGCTTGTTATATCTATGAGATTTTGATATAAGTGTAGCATTTGATTGATTGAATCGAATATCTGAAGATTGTGTTGAATATTCTGAGAATTGTGATGATTGTATACAGAAATTATTCAGATAAGAATCTTGCTTGAAACAGATTGTATTCAGAATATGCGATATCTGAAATTAGTATACAGATTGACCTTGATACAGATGAGATTGGGATCAGTGATTGAGAATGATACCGATGTCAGAAATTTCAGAAATGTCAGAAATGTCAGAAATTATTATGTCTGATTTGACAGATTATCTTATTCGACTATTGCTTTATATCTGCTGAATATTGTTATTGTTCTAAATCAGTATGTGAGACATCTTATATTGTTTTGGGGAGCATATTTTATTTGCAGATGAGATATAACAGTTGATCAGAATGACATGAAGATATTTATCAGAAATCCTTGTTTTATGAGTTCACTGGACTCACTAGATCTGTATAGGATATTGATACTTCGTTCTGATTTGATATTACTTTCTTTTTGAACCCGTATATGCTACAGATTATTGTGAATCACGGAGAGCATATACAGCTCCAACCGAATCAGAGTTGAATTCGAGAGTTACAGTAATTCAGGAATATGATCAGAATGTTCAGAACTAGATTTCAGTAATCAGAGTCGAGTAATAGATATGAGACTGATTATCTTGTGGTATCAGAATGTTTCAGAATTGAATAACAGAAGTGATATCGATAGTCAGAGTCGAATACCAGGTAGGTATTTCTTCTTTAATTTTTTTTATTATTAACTGATTGTTATGCCGAATAGTTCGAAGTTGAAATCACAGATATTGTCAGAAATGCGCTGTAGTGACTTCAGTTGTCATGTTTGTGACTGAGAATGTATGATATTCGAACAGACAGTTTTGATACAGACAGATTAAGTCAGTTGTGACAGATTTGTACTGAAATTTTGGGCAGAAATTGTACTGAATTTTACGAATTGTCAACAAATGAAGACATAAATCAGAAGATTATTACAGATATGTATGTTTCTAAATAGAAATGAGAGTGCATTTCTATGGCTTTCGTAAAGAAATTACCGCCATTTTCTCCAGATCGAAATATGATATGATTGTGATTGACAGATTGTTCAATCTATACCTATCAGTTTGTACAAGATGATGTACAAACATGAGCAAATGACACGGATTGATGTCAAAGAACTGATCAGATTGCACAGAATGTGGCAATAAAATGTATCAGATTGTGATTGTGATTCATTTTGCACATATGGCAGAGTATACCATACGTTATTTCGCAGATGTTTCACCGATTTACGGATAGCCAGAGTGTACTATCCAGATATGGAAGATATCCAGAGAGCAGTAGTGCTGGATGTTAGCACTAGTTGACATGAGGTATTGTTACTTTATGGGTGATTGGGTGTTGGTAGCTATCTAAAGAGTACTGAGATAGTTACAGACGACACATTGTACAGTGAGTACTACAGAGTCCTTATAAAGAAGATTCATAAAGGAATAAAGATAGCTCAGAAATGACAGATTTGATAAACCAACATCGGATGATGATGCTTGGCATTTGGAGTGGAAGATTGAATATATCCTTGATCGGGATAAACAGAATTGATAACTGTCAATAGTATTGATTTACTATGAACGGTAGATTGACATACACAGATGTTGTATAGCCAGTACTGCGAGATTGATTTTGTCAAAGGAATTTGGAGAAGTATTATGATGTTATACTTAGTGAATTCTTATTCCAGATTGGAATCAGAGATTTGAGTTTTGATTTAAACTTTACGATACATTCCTTCTAGTATATCTGAACCGATTACTTATGAGTTCGGGGACGAACTCAGATTTAAGAGGGGGAGAAATGTAATGCCCGAGAAGTGTAGAACGGATAAACCAAGATTATTAATCTTCGTTAACGTGAGACTCGGAAGATATGAGAACGCATGATATGCAATGAGGGAAGAAAAGACATGAGAAAATAAGAGTTTTATTGGAGACAAGACCGCACCCGCGCTCAGGTTAGTACCACACCCGCGGTGAATGTCCAGTAGGGTACCAAAATTTGACATTTCGAGACCGCACCTGCGGTGCAAGAGGGACCGCACCCGCGGTCTTGTACGTAGCGCACCCGCGGTCTTCAAAAGTCAGAAAATGAAGATAATGCCGAAGCATGAGCGCACCCGCGCTCCTGGAAGCACCGCACCCGCGGTCATGCGTGTCGCACGAAAAATGATGCCACGTTTCATGAAGTGCATGCAGTATATATACAGAGGAATGACACGTTTTCCCTCAGAATTGCAGAAAAGGAGGTCGAGGCTTTGAGAGAAAAATCCTTACGCCTTTTAAACTTGCGATTGTGGAAGATCCGTCCATCAGAATTCAAATTCGACTTCAGTTCTGAGTTCCTCGTGACACGAGCTACATAAGGACGTAAGTTTTGTTGCGTTTTGAGATGTTTTGAGAATATGATGTTGCTAGAATTGCATGTGATTCAGATATGGTGTTTCTACTACCGTAGAAATTGTATAATTGAAGACAGATTAAAGAACAGACTGTTTCTGTAGTTGTTATGATTTTTGAAAGATATTGACTGAGATTCTATATCAGAATTGTGTTAGTATTCAGATTATGAATTGTATTGACACAAATTATGGGGTCTAGAATTATATTTGTGATGTTCAGATTGACGGGGTTATTCAGATTGTATTGTTATGCCGTCGAAACATCAGTTGATCTAGATTGATCAGATTCAGATACGATTTTGATTAGATTGTGATATTATTGATATGACTCAGATTGTATCTTGTTCAGACATTGATCAGATTGTATACTGAATTGAGTATTGATCAGAACAGATTTTATATTAAGTTATTCAGTGATACTATGTATTCGATATTGTCTTTTCAGATTGGATATGGACAAATTTGAATACAGGTCATCGTCTTCGTCAGACAGGGAAGACAAAGGTATAATTCATGTGATATTCGGGAAGACACAACTCAAATAGATCCTATTTGAGTTTCCCAACAAAATCACATACTAGATTATGGTTATATTCTGATATGAATACGCTTTATTTTTATGCTGATTGCTACTGCTTTGGTTACAGATTGTTATGCATTGCATCTAAGATATGAGAGTTTTGACAGCTATTGTCAATTAACTAGATGTTCGGTGTATCTCAGCTTCGGAGCAGCTCTGACTACTATTGCAGCCGTTGATACAGCTCAGACCGAAGTCTAGGAATAAGACGTACAGTCACCCCGAGTGGGAGGGTAGGTGACAGCCATTGACGTCTTATTCACACCGGGATCCCTAGAGTTATAGTTGAGTCGAGTCTAGACATTATTTGACTAGAACTGCATGCGTTTATAGATGTGGTTTCATAGACAATGAAACCCATGTTTATTGCTTTCAGTTATGACAGCATGTTTAGGTGATTTGATTTAAATTGCATGTTTATCTGAATTGAGTTGCATGCTTATTTTGATTTGATTTCATAGATTATTAAATCTAGTATTTTTGAATATGATCATGATAGCATGTTTTATGATTTATATTGTTTCTATACACGCTTACCATGTTTTATACTGGGATTTATTCTCACCGGAGTTATCCGGCTGTTGTCTTGTTTTGTAAGTGTGCATGAAAACAGGTGGGGCTGGATCGGGGTCAAGATGATGAGGAGAGAAGAAGAGTTAGCGTAGTAACCGAACCTTAGACTTAGATTGTAAGGTATTGTACTTTTATACTGAAATGTATTTTATACTGAGATGTATATTATCTAGATTCCATTACATTCCGCATTTACATTTTAAAAAGAAAAATTTTTAGACACTGTTTATCAAAACTGATAATTAAATCCCAACGATGATTAAGAAGATGATTAGCGTCCGGGTCCCCACATGACATATCAGTCAAACTTCTAGACGTTCGGTGATATCACAGCTTAGGGGAAGATCACCTCTCCTATTGTAGATGTGGATACAGATCGGGCCGAAGTCTAGGAATAAGACGTACAGTCACCCGATTGGGAGTGTAGGTGATAGATCGTCTTATTCACATCGGGGTCCCTAGAGTTATAGTCGAGTCAAGTCTAGACATGATTTGATTCGCATTGCATGTTTATATGAATGTCATTCATAATAGCATGTTTCATGTTTTAGATTGATTATATGCATGTATACATGTTTATACTGGGATTTGTTCTCACGGGAGTTTCCGGCTGTTGTTATGTCTGTATGTGTGCATAACAACAGGTGGGGCAGGATCTGGGTCGAGACAGAGATGAGAGATGGACATAGCGTGGTGATCACGGGCGTGGCAGATGATTAGTAGCTGTATTTAGACTTGAACTACTTGTACTTTGGTATTATGTATTAAACACTAGTTTGGAAAGATGTTTTAGAACAGAACTTGTTTATTACATTGTACATTGTGTATGTTGTAAATTAATAAAGAAAGATTATGCTTAGTAATAACATTTGATTTAATGTTAAAAAGCGAAAATTTGACCCACATTTTCTAATAGATCCATTTAATCCCAAAGAAAAGAATTAGAGCCCGGAAACCTTTTCAACTGTTTCAATGTTCAAGTCTATAAGGATATTGCTAGCCATAGCTGCATAGTATGACTATGAGATATGGCAGATGGATGTCAAGACAGCCTTTCTTAATGGGGATATTAAGGAAGAGATTTACATGTCTCAACATGAAGGGTTTACATCCGTCGGAAGTGAGCATATGGTATGCAAATTTCAGAGATCTATTTATGGTCTAAAGCAGGCATCTAGGAGTTGGAACCTTAGATTCGATAGTACACTCAAAGAGTTTGGTTTTACTAAGAATCCTGAGGAACCCTGTGTGTATAAGAAGGTCAGTGGGAGGGCTGTGACATTCATGGTGCTGTATGTTGATGACATTCTACTCATTGGGAATGATGTAGGAATGTTGCAATCAACTAAAATATGGTTAGCAAGTAAGTTCTAGATGCTGGACTTGGGTGAAGCATCTTTTTTATTGGGAATACAGATCTATAGAGATAGATCAAAAATATTGCTTGGTCTCACCCAGTCCACATACATAGATACCATCATGAAGGGGTTCTCGATGGATGAGTCCAAGAGAGGACATCTACCAATGTGTCATGGAGTGTCCCTATCCAAGTCAATGTCTCCCAAGACTGATGCAGAGATAACGGTGATGACAAGCATTCCTTATGCATCAGCGATTGGTAGCATCATGTATGGGA